>NC_053037.3:317698134-317801524 GCF_002575655.3 Aegilops tauschii subsp. strangulata
TAGGTTAAGGGACTAATGTGTTTATGAGTGTACACAGGTCTATAAGTCTATGAGGAGTTTGATATTTACAGAGAAAGTCGACCCCTAAAAATGAAGTTCTTCGACTGAAGACTTTGGATTTCTGAAGACTTTCTGAAGACTTTGATAGTGAAGAAATTGGTGTGACCTTGAAGACTTGGTATTCATACGAAAAACATGAAGCGTGAAGACTTTTGTTTTCGTAGTTTCATTTTCTCTTTCTTGAGTCATAGGAAACACCGTACTGTTAAAGGGGGTCGAGGAAATACTAAGGAAAAATTTGCATGTGATGCTCAACTCAAAATCCTACACCTACCAATCCCTTCGAGTGAAGCCATTGGAAATCTCATACAGTTCAGTCATATTCTTCAGTGACAGAGACGAAGTTCTTCTGGTCTCTGAGGAATTTGTTATGACTGAGGAGTTAGGAATTCGCCAGTGCGGATTGCCTACACAGTGAGGAACATGATAGCCCTGAGGAATTTGATACTCAAATTTCTGACCATTGTTGTGCCTTGTGCCAGCTGTCCCAAAATATCTACCCACCTAACGGTCATATCATTGAAGGGCATTTATGTCTTATCATGTCGGGCTGCTCCATAGGCTATAAATAGCCGCCCCCTACAACCACTAGCTGGTGGGCTGCTCCGAGAGAAACTGACACTTGTAATTTGAGAGCATCCCATCCTCCGAGGACTTTGAGCGAAAATCATCGAGTGAGGAAAACCCAAACCCAAACACCTACAAACCCAAAGTGATTGAGCATCACTGAAGAGATTGATCCTGCATGGATCCGACGCTTGTTACCTTTGAGGATTGTGCTTCTTCCACACGGTTAGGCGTCATGGTCTAGAGCATCCAAGAGGAATTGTGGATTGCCGAGTGACCGAGTTTGTGAAGGTTTGGAAGTCACCTGAAGACTTACCACGAGTGATTGGGCGAGGTCTGTGTGACCTTAGCTCAAGGAGAATACGGTGAGGACTGTGTGTCCGGGACTGTGTGTCCTCAGGTTTAAATACCTAGCCGCTCCAACCAGACGTACAACTGAGACAGCAGTTGGAACTGGTCTGCAAATCATTGTCTTCACCAAGCTTACTGGTTCTATTTCCTCAACTCTTTCATTTCCTCATAACTGTGTTGTCACTTGTTCATATCTGTGTTTGAAGACTATGACTGAAGACTTTCTCAATTTCCTCAGTTCAATTTCTTCAGTCTGTTTGTCTTCATCTTGTGTTATCCTGTGTTTACGCTTTCTGTACTCAGAAGAGGAAGAGGAGGAGGAGGAGGAGCGTGACTCGGAGGCGACTCGCGAAGGGGCGGGGGAAACCTCCCCTTTGCACAAGGCTGACATCCTCCGCACCCTGCCTGATGATGATGACGAGGCCGATGTCTCCCTGGAGAGGGGGGGGGCCGCCTGCAGCTGGAGGCTCCACAAGGTCCAAGGTTAGTCCCCGGAGGAGGCCATCGGCCGAGGTCCCGACGAGGGGTAGGTCGGCGCTGATCTCCCGAGACGACGCCCCTGCTCTGACGCTGCCTGGAGCTGCTTCCAACCCTCCTGCTGCCCCTTCTTCTGTTCCCGGTGCCCGCGCGCCCGTGCCTCAGGCTGCGAAGCTCTCAGGCTTCAAGCTTAGGAAGCAGAGAAACTATGCCGCGGTGGACCAGTAAGTATTCTTGTCCTGTCTTGTTCTTGCTTCTGCTGCCGATTCTTGATGCTTCTCTGTTGCGCCATTAGGCCGACACCCGCAGCGAAGAAGAGGAAGGAGGAAGCGGTGGTACTGCTCGGGACCCAATCACCTGCGGTGGCTGCACCCCCCTCTGCGGGGAAGGGCAGTGGCAGTGCTCGCGCTTCTCCGGCCCGATCATCCTTGTGAGGCTTGGGGAGCATCCTCAGGAGGAGGCGGCCCCCGTAGCCCCGCGGGCTCCGGAGGTACCAACGTCTGGCTCGGTTGCTGGGGTCCCCAAGGCCTAGGAGCTCCCATCCTCCCAGGCCATGGCGACGACACTGCCTCCTCCTCCTTTCGCTGTACTACTGACCCCAGATCCTTCCGCCTCCCCTGACGTCCTGGAGCATGCTCTCTCTGCGATGACCCTGCTGCGAGAGGACCTTTGAGGCGCCGACCGTCGCCTGGTAGCCGGGCGCCTGGAGCTGGTCTCTGGCTGGCTTCACTCCGACGTGTCCGTTCGGGTGGCGCTGAGCCAGGCTGCGGTAGCCTCCGAGAAGGACAAGCATGCCGCCGCCCAAGCCGCAGCTGCTCGCGAGGTGGCGCTGAAGGATGCCGGGAACGCCCAGGATCGCTGTCGGTCGCTAGAGGCCGAGCTGGAGACCATGCATAGGGAGCGTGCGGATGAAGCTCGAGGCCGCAAGGCGGAGGAGGAGAAGATGAAGGCCCGAGAGGATGCCGTCAGGGGTCGCAACGCCAAGCTGGAGCAGCTGGCGAAGGCGCAGGCTATGGAGAGTAGCCGGCTGGAGAAGCTGGTGCAGAAGATGAAGGTAGAGAAGGCCGAGCTTGAAGCCAAGGCTAAGGTCCTGGCTAAGGACCGCATGGCCTTCAAGTCCCACGAGGAGAGGTCCCGCGTGGCGCTGCGGGCACTCTACGAGAAGGGCTTGGAGGAGCCGCTGGCTACAGATGAAGAGGGCCCCACCCAGCTGCTTCCTCTTCTGGTCACGGCGCTTAAGGAATTCATGGGTGGGATCGGCCCCTTGGTGGAGGGAGAAGCCCGCACGGTTTCCTCGGCCGCGCTGATGCGCGTCTTCAGCCACCTCCATCTTCGTGATCCTGACGCCGACTCGACGAGCTGCTGGAGCCTGTGGATGACGAGCGCTGCGCAGCTGCTACCGAAGCCTTGAAGGGCCATATGGAGGCTTTGCTGAAGAAGTTCCGCGCCTTCGACCCTGCGCCCTCCACTGGTGGTGCTGCCGAACCTGAAACTCCGGCGGGCGGCAACATCACCATCGAAGGGTCACCCTCGCGAGCGACGGCGGCGTCCAGGGATGGTGGGATGACTTGCTGGTGACTCCTTTTCCTGGTTTGCTTCTGCAACACGTACCATCCCTTGTGGAGGCGTTAAACTTGTGCTTGGTATTTGGAGAACAATATGTCTTGTATTATTTATTTGAGTTCAGCGATTTCCTTCCTGTTTGCTTTATGTTCTACGTCGCCAGAGCCCGACCCCGCGCATACCTAAGCCGCCGTTGGGTCGTCCGGATCACCAGGATGAGACCAAGGGGTGAGGGGCTACGTGGCCAGTTAGGCTCATGAGTCGTGATGCTCAGGAGTCCCCCTTGACGTGCAAACAGCTTACAGAAAGGAGATGTAGAAGTAGGCCTAGTGTTCTATGTCGGCAGGGCCCGACCCCTTCATACCTCAGCCATCGTTGGGTCGTCCGGATCACCAGGACGAGACCAAGGGGTGAGGGGCTACGTGGCCAGTTAGGCTCCCGAGTCGCGATGCTCATGAGTCCCCCTTGATGCTCAAACTACCTTCATACCTTTTCCCTCGCCGAGGCTCCGCTCAGGAGGGGCGCGCGATGACCAGGTCCGAGGGACCTGGCAGGGTGGCGTACGCTTGGGCGTGACCTGAGCGTAGCCCCCGTGCCCAGCCCCCTCGCGCGACTCTCCCGAGGGGAGGTGTTGCGATGAGGCCAGACACTGAGCTCGGAGGCTCCCTAAGGTTGATACAGCCATGGGGTCGCCCTCAGTTGTTTATCACCAGCGCGGAGCATAGCGTTTCCGCACTTGCACGGGCATAACCACTCCTCGGCCGTGTCGACTGCCAGCGTGGAGCATGGTGCTTCCACTAGTGCGTGGGTGAGGGCTCCCTCTGAGTAGAGCCCCCGGGGCGTGTACAGCCCCACCCTGACTTGTGGCTTGCACGACAGGGCTGGATGAGGTGTGTCTGGGCACTCGTGAGCCAGCGGGACTCACGAGTGTCGGATGTGGGGTTTTGGCAAACCCTTAAGGTTCAAACTCTGGAGTGCGCGCGAAGTCTTTCCCTCCTACCGATCCACGCCCTAGCTCGCTAAGATCTCGCGGACGAACTCGACGAACTCGCAACACAGAAAGACACGAGATTTATACTGGTTCGGGCCACCGTTGTGGTGTAATACCCTACTCCAGTGTGTGTGGTGGTGGATTGCCTCTTGGGCTGATGATGAACAATACAAAGGGAAGAACAGCCTCCTGAGGTTGAGGTGTTCTTGTGGCTAGGGTAGGCTCTCAATCAGATCAGATCAAGCCGAGCTGCCCCCACTGTGGTGGCTAGTTCTACTTATATAGGCCCTGGTCCTCTCCCCAAATATTGAGCGGGAAGGGAGCCAACAACGGCGGGCGAATTTGAAGGGGGACAACTAGTAAAAGCTATCCTCACAAAAGTGGTCTTCGCCTGCGAAACGCTCTGGTGGTGACGCCGTCTTGGGCTCCACGATGACCTCCATCCCGCCGTCCTTCTGGTCTTGGTCTTGTTGCACCGATATGGCAACCTTTGCCTCATGCCTCGGTACTCCCCGCCTGCGCTTGCCTCCTTAGCACCAAAGAGGAAACAGGGACGCTGCACACGCTGGCGCCCGCCTGGTGCCGATCGTCATGGCTCACGTCACAAGAGCCTCGTGAGGTTTGCCCCGCCTTGATATCTCCGCTCCTCGCGAGCCCGCCTAGAGGGGCCACTCCTTAGGGGGTCTTGCGTCGTCTGCCTCGCAAGGCTTGGCCCCTCGCGAGGGTCCTGGGTGCCTTGTTGATGAAGATGGGCCGTACGGCCTGCTGACTTAGCCGCGCCGTGGGCCGCAGGCAGGCAAGTCTGGGGACCCCCGTTCCCAGAACGCCGACAGTAGCCCCCGGGCCCAAGGTGCGCTCGGGCTTGGCCCCGCGGCGAAGCCTAGGGTCAAGTACGGAGCGCCGCGGGGCCCCAAAGCCTGCGGCCTCGGTTGACGCGTGGCGGTTGATTGGACGTGTGCGTCTCCACTTCCCCACGCTGCCTTGGCAACTGCACGACTTGACAAGTCCCTGCGACATGCAAGGAAAACCATCATTACCTGCGATCATGGGAGGCGCCGGTTGGCCTTCTTTGGCTATAAAAGGGGAGGGGGCGGAGCCCCCATCGCCCATCTCTTCCTTGCTTGTTTGCTTCTTCCTTCTCGTACCACCGCCAGTTGCAATGGCGCCGTCGCAGAGGTTCTCTGCTGCGGAGAAGGGCAAGGCCCCTCGGGAGGGGCCCGGCTCCCCGGTGCCCAAGCGAGGATGCGACCTCGGGAGGCGCCACGATGTGTGGCAGGAGTCGCTCCGGTTGCGGCAGTTCTGTCGACGAGAGGAGGCGCGCCGTGGTTGCGTGACCCCCCCCCCCCGACCGCGGTTCCATGCGTCAGAGGTGTTGCCGGAGTTTGTTGTCTGGTCGGAGAATCCAGTCGGCAACTGGCTCCAGCTCCCTCGCTTCTTCGCCGGCGAGCTGCTGGCCTCCGGTCCCAGCGGGCTTTGGTTGCAGGCGGACGGTTGCTGCAACCGGGCTTCTTTGGTCGCGGTCGAGGTCTCCGTCGCGGGCAACATAGCTCCAGCCCGCGGTTGGCGGATGTTTGCCCGCGCGCGCGGCCTGGGCAGGCGGTGCACCCTCCACTTCAAGTTCGACGGCGACGCGACCCTCTTCGTGAGGGTGTTCGAGGAAGACGGTCGTCGCGCCGGATGCTGCCCCGAGGTGAACGACGGCGAGGAGGTGCTTGGCCTTGGCGATGGTCGGGACGAGGAGGAGGACGAACCCGCTGGACGCGCCTCGTCTGGCTATGGTGACTCCTCCCTCGACGACAGTTCCAGCAGCGGCGGCCTTGATCAGCCGCCACGCCGCCGCACCCGCCTTGAAGGTGGTAGCAGGTCGTCTCGTCGCCGCGCATCGGTGAAGTGCGAAGAGGGGTCCGACTAGACTCGAGACGTCGCCGCGACCCTGCCCCCGTCGGCTTGTGTTATGTTTCCCTTTCCCTTCCTGCATCGAAATGAAACTAGCATGGGCCCAGAGGGGCATGTATCGAACCATAACATATCAACCTTTATGCTACGCTTGTTGTTTCAGTGCTGTGTGGCCATTTTGCGCAAAGATAACTTAACCTGGTGCGTTCGGGGCGCCCTCCTCCTTGCGAGGCGTTCATTTCCTCGTGCCCGTCTTGATCTGTTTGCTCTGGAACTGCGAAATTTCGTTAGGAGGTGCGCTAAGAAATTCGCCGTTCACCCGTGCCTTGACCTGGCACTTTGCATCGCGATACCCAAGGGGCATGGACTAGGAGGGATGCGCCAGTTTTTGGATTCGCACGAGGGTGGCTCGCGAGAAGGCAGAGAGGAGAGAAATGCTCGCGAGGGCACCTGCCTAGCCCCCTCACGAGGTATGCGAGAGAAAGAACACGAGCGAACCAGAGCCAGAAAATGCAGTAAAAGGCGAGGGAACCGAATTAGCAAGGAACACCAAAGGTGAATTTCGATTTAAGAAAAAGCGAGCCAACCACGGAAAGCAAATGAAAATCCGCGTCCGGCACCTAGTCTAGTCGTCAAGTCTTCTCACCAGCGCAGAGCTAAGTGCTGCCACTAGGCGTGGGCGGGAGCCCCAGGGCCTGAGGCCGGCGCTCCTGAGACTCCGGGGCGTGTACAGCCCCACTCATTATTACGTGAGAGTGTCACGGGCGGCGATTCTTCACAGGCACCGGGCCTTCTTTACAGGCTCTGGGCCTTTCTTCACAGGCTCTGGGCCATGCCTCACAGGCTCTGGGCCTTGCTTCACAGGCTCTGGGCCTTGCTTCATGGTTAGAACTTCCGGAGGTGCTGGATGTTCCAGGCGTTCTGGATGAGCATCCCGTCCTGCGTCTCCAGGCGTGCTGCACCAGGCCTGGAGACATGGACGACCCTGAACGGGCCCTCCCACATGGGCGAAAGCTTGTGCAGCCCTTCCTTGGAGAGGACCCGCCTCAGGACGAGGTCGCCCACCTCGAGCGTCCTGGAGCGGATGTTGCGGCAGTGGTATCGCCGCAGCGCTTGTTGGTACCTTGCCGCCCTCAATGCAGCTTCACGACGGCGTTCCTCCCCCAGTACGAGATCCATCCCCCGCGTGGTGTCCTGCTGCGTTTCGTCGAACGCCAGGACCCGTGCGGAGCGATACTTGACCTCGTGAGGAAGGACGGCTTCAGCTCCGTAGACGAGGAAGAATGGAGTCTTGCCCGTGGGCTTGGTGGCGGTGGTGCTGATGGACGACAGCACGGACTGGAGCTCGTCGTGCCAGCCCCTGCCGCAGGCCTCCAGCTTCTTCTTGAAGGTCCTGGTCTTGAGGCCCCTCAGGACCTCAGCGTTGGCGCGTTCGGCCTGACCATTGCTCCTGGGGTGCGCCACCGAAGCGTAGCAGATCTGGGTTCCAAGGTTAGCACAGTAGGTTTTGAAGAGGTTACTAGTAAACTGCGAGCCGTTATCTGTGATGATGCGGTTGGGCACCCCGAAGCGGCTCACGAGGCCCTTGACGAACTTGACAGCAGAGCCGGCTCGGATGGTACGGACGGCTTCCACTTCCGCCCACTTGGTGAACTTGTCAATGGAGATGTAGAGATAGCGGTAGCCCCCTGGGGCCCGAGGGAACGGGCCTAAGATGTCCAGCCCCCAGACCGCAAACGGCCACGTGAGCGGGATGGTCTGGAGGCCCTGAGCTGGCTGGTGAATTTGCTTGGCGTGGAATTGGCAAGCTTCGCAGGACTTCACCTGCTCGGCTGCGTTGTTGAGTGCCGTAGGCCAGTACAATCCACTGCGGAACACGTTGCCAATGAGGGTCCACGACGACGAGTGGTGCCCATAGTCCCCATCGTGTATGTCAACCAACAACTCCCTTCCTTGATCGCTAGAGATGCAGCGCAGCGTGACATCGTTCAGTCGTTTCCTGTACAACTCGCCGTCTTGGATATAGTATGCCGTGGCCTGCCGGGCCACGCCCTCCGCGTCCTCTTCCTTCTCCGGCAGCGTCCCTTGCATCAGGTACTCCTTGAATTCCTTGGTCCAGCATTCCTCCTGGGGCTCGAGTGACAAGAGCAGCCGAGCTCCTGAGGTCGGGCCACAGGCTGGGGCTCCCGTGGCTGGAGGCTGTGGGGCTGAGTTGTGCTTGAAAGCGGTGGTGTAGCTGATGGCTTGAAGAGCCGCTCCTTAAAGACGCCGGGCTCTGGCGATGTCGTCGGCTTCCTTGTTGGTGCCCCGGGGCACGTGCTGCAGCTCCAGGCCCGAGAACTGCTTTTCCATCTTACGCACCTCCGCGAGGTATGCCTCCATATGCTCGTCCTTCGGCTCGTATACCTTGTTGGAGAAGTTGACGAGGAGTTGCGAGTCGCCTCTGACGGTAAGGCGCTTCACCCCTAGAGCTTCCGCAGCCTTCAGGCCAGCTATGAGGCCTCCGTATTCTATGATATTGTTGGAGACCTTCTCGCCGTGCTGAAAGCAGAGTTGCACGGCGTAGTAGAGCTTGTCCTGAGTGGGTGAGATGAGCACTGCTCCAGGCTCCGCGCCTTGGTGCGCGAAGGCGCCATCAAAATACATGACCCAGCCATCTGGAGCCTCGCTCTCTGGTGAGGTGGACCGGTCTTTGCCTTCCTCAAGTGTCGGGGCATCCGTCCATTCCGCCACAAAATCAGCGAGCGCACCCCCCTTGATGACCCTTGTAGTGCTGAACTCCAACTGGAATGCTTGCAGCTCGATGTTCCCCTCAGCGACCCTTCCAGCTGAGTTAGGGCTCCTAAGCACCCTCTCCAATGGGTAGGCTGAGACGACCTTGATGGGGTGGCCCTGGAAGTAGTGTCGCAGCTTGCGTGAGGCCACCAAGAGTGCGGGCAGGAGTTTCTGAGGCATGGGGTAGCGTGCCCTTGCTTCCCGCAGCACGGTGCTGACGAAGTACACCGGGTGTTCGACGAGGGCTGGCACACTGTCGAAGCCCGGGTCCTGCGGAGATTGGGGGATCTCCTCAGGTGAAGGGGTTCGGACCTGACTGTCTTCAGGAGTTTCTGCGACGTTGTCCTGCCGAGCTTGGCCTTCTGTCGCTGAGGCCTTTGCCGCGCCTTCCTCACCCTGCACCACTTTAGCTCTGGCTTGGTGCAGCACGCCCTTGGCTTGGCGCTCCTCCCGAACCGCCACCAGCGCCGCGCTGGCGGAGTACGGGGTGGCGGCAAGGTAGAGTACTAGGGGCTCGAGAGGTCGTGGTGCCACCATCACCGGAGGGCTGGTAAGGTATTTCTTGAGGTCTCGGAAGGCTTGGTCGGCCTCCGGGGTCCACTCGAACGGGCCCTTCTTCTTCATGAGCTTGAAGAAGGGTAAGGCGCGCTCTCCCAGCTTGGAGATGAAATGCCCCAATGCGGTCACCCTCCCTGCTAGCTTCTGCATCTCTTTGAGGGTCCGTGGTGGGCTCATGTCCTCGATGGCCTTGATCTTCTCCGGGTTCACATTGATCCCTCTGTGGGATACGAGGAATCCCAGCAGCTTGCCGGAGGGGACGCCGAACACGCACTTCTCCGGGTTAAGCCTCAAGTTCACTTGGCGCAGGCTCTCGAAGGTCTCCTCCAAGTCTTGAATCAATGTCCTCGCCTCGCGAGACTTTACCACTATGTCGTCGACGTAGGCCTCTGTGTTTCTCCCGAGCTTCCGCCCCAGGGCGATGTGCATCAGCCGCTGAAAAGTCGCACCCGCGTTGCGCAGCCCGAAGGGCATGCAGGTGTAGCAGTACACCCCACATGGTGTTAGGAAGGCTGTCTTCTCCACATCTTCCACCGCCATCTTGATCTGATGATACCCTGAGAACGCATCCAGGAAGCACAGCAGGTCGCACTCGGCGGTGGAGTCGACGATCTGGTCGATGCGGGGGAGCGGGAATGGATCTTGGGGGCAGGATTTATTAAGGTTGGTGAAGTCGATGCACATCCGTTCCTTCCCGCCTTTCTTCGGCACCACGACGGGGTTCGCCAGCCATTCGGGATATCGAACTTCGCGAATGGCACCCGCCGCCTCCAGCTTGCGGGTCTCCTGGACGATGAAGGCCTGCTTCTCAGTGGACTGCCGTCTCGCTCGCTGCTTCACGGGGCATATGTTGGGGCATACCCTTAGATGATGCTGAATCACCTCCCTCGGGACCCCTACCAGCTGATTGGGCTCCCACGCGAATATCTCCTTGTTTGCACGCAAGAACCTCACTAAGGCCTCCTCTTGACCCGGGTCAAGGCCGGTGCCTATGGTAAAGGTTGCTCCCAAAGACCCGTCCTCTTTGACCGGCATATGCTTGGTTTCCGCCTTGTCTTGGGTGAACAGCTACTTCTTCTTGGTAGGCGCGGCCTCCTTGGCCTCAGGGGTACCGGTGCCCGCGGGCTGTGCTACCGCCGCAGTCTTGAAGGCAAGCCTGAGTACCGCCACAGCCTCCTTAGTGTCCCCCTTGATGGTGAGGACGCCCTTGCTCCCAGGCATCTTCAAGAGGTTGTAGGCCGGGTGAGTCGCCGCCATGAACTGAGCGAGAGCTGGGTACCCAACGATGGCGTTGTACGGGGGACCAATGCGGGCGATGTCGAAGTGTACCAGCTCGGTGCGGTAGTTGTCGCGTGTGCCGAAGGTGACGGGGAGGCAGATCTACCCCAGAGAGTGGGCAGCTCCACCACCAACTCCCGAGAAGGGCTTGCTGAGGCTGAGCCGCTCAAGCGACACGTGAAGAAGGCTGAAGGCTTCCACGAAGAGCAAGTTGAGGCCGGCACCGACGTAGATGAGGGTCGTGTAACAGCCACGTTGCAGATGGTGGGCGTGCAGAGCATTGGGAGCATGCCCGAGCCGGCGGTGGAGTCAGGGTGGTCTTCTGAGCCAAAAGTGAGGTCGGCCTCTGGCGTAGCTCAACCCGGCGGAGCCCCTGGGCGCTTGGAGGTGGCCCCAATTTGACGGAGGAACGGTTTGACGTGGCGATCTGAAGGCGGTGCTTGAGAGCCGCCCAGCAGGGCCGCGACTGCGTGGTGCGCCGGCACCGCGTAGCGGGCAGCGAAGAGGTCATGGAGCTCCCCCCAGGACGCCACCGTGGATCCAGGGAGGTTGAGCAGCCAGGCGCGTGGCTAGCCGGCGAGGGCCATGGGGAACCAGTTGGCCATGATCTTGTCATCACCTCCGGCCTCGAGGACAGCCTCCTCGTACACCAGCAGGAACGGCGATGGGTCTGCCGCGCCTTCATAGCGCGGCGGCATCTCTGGCTTGAACTTGGTCGACCACCGCACCCGCCGCAGGGCGGGGGCCAGGGCTCGGTACCCAGATGCCCCGCTGTCGATGCCGGTCGCAGAGGTGGATGGCGGGGCACCTGCCATGGGGGCGAAGTGCGGCGGCACGGGGCACAGGCTGGTGGAGAGGAGCTACGGCGCACCCCTACCTGGCACGCCAAACGTCGGATGTGGGGTTCCGGCAAACCCTTAAGGTTCGAACTCTGGGGTGCGCGTGAAGTCTTTCCCTCCTACCGATCCACGCCCTAGCCCGCTAAGATCTCGCGGACGAACTCGACGAACTCGCAACACAAAAAGACATGAGATTTATACTGGCTCGGGCCACCGTTGTGGTGTAATACCCTACTCCAGTGTGTGTGGTGGTGGATTGCCTCTTGGGCTGATGATGAACAGTACAAAGGGAAGAACAACCTCCTGAGGTTGAGGTGTTCTTGTGGCTAGGGTAGGCTCTCGATCAGATCAGATCAAGCCGAGCTGCCCCCACTATGGTGGCTAGTTCTACTTATATAGGCCCTAGTCCTCTCCCCAAATATTGAGCGGGAAGGGAGCCAACAATGGCGGGCGAATTTGAAGGGGGGCAGCTAGTACAAGCTATCCTGACAAAAGTGGCCTTCGCCTGCGAAAGGCTCTGGTGGTGGCGCCGTCTTGGGCTCCACGATGACCTCCGTCCTGCCGTCCTTCTGGTCTTGGTCTCGTTGCACCGATATGGAAACCTTTGCCTGATGCCTCGGTACTCCCCGCCTGCGCTTGCCTCCTTAGCACCAAAGAGGAAACAAGGATGCTGCGTGCGCTGGCGCCCGCCTGGCGCCCGCCTCGTGCCGATCGTCATGGCTCACGTCACGAGAGCCTCATGAGGTTTGCCCCGCCTTGATATCTCCGCTCCTCGTGAGCCCGCCTAGAGGGGCCGCTCCTGAGGGGGTCTCGCGTCGTCCGCCTCGCGAGGCTCGGCCCCTCGCGAGGGTCCTGGGTGCCTTGTTGATGAAGGTGGGCCGTACGGCCCACTGACTTAGCCGTGTCGTGGGCCATAGGCAGGCAAGTCTGGGGACCCCCGTTCCCAGAACACTGACAACGAGGCCCTACCTCAAGGTGGGTTGCACCTGGTCTTGGTTCTTGATGACTGTGGTGGCCCTGCGAGATGGTTTGGCAACCTGCGCCGAGCGAATCTCCTGAGGGTATCGCATGAGAAGGCCAAGCACCAACGACCCCAGGAGGTGTCGTGAACGGGGCCAGCCCGTGAGACAGAGCTCAGCCGTTGGGTTTGTTGACGCTGCAGGGATGGACCCGAGCACAGGCGTCGTGCCTAGTCTTCTCATGCGAAGGGTCCTGAAGAAAGACGATCGGCGTGCGGCTCCCGTGGTGGCGAGGCGCCGGGCCGCGTGCCCTAGCCTGCCCATCCATGATTGGCTCGCGTGAGAATGAGGCACCAAGGGCCACGGGAGGTGATGTGCATGGGGCAGGCCCACGAGCCAGAGCTCAGCCTCTTGGATTTAGCAACGTTGCAGGGACAGACCCTTACAGACGCCGTGCCAGTCCTCGATCATGAGGCGGTCGTGGGTGGGCTTGCAAGGGCGTACGACCCTCACGGTATCGAAGTACCAGGCAGGCGAGTGATAACCATAGATAACTCATGAGAAGAAGCGAACTAGCTTAGATAGATGCGAGAACGATACATGCCACTGGGATGGACCCAAGAGGCTTGGGGATGATGCATCCCGAGGAGCGCCCCCACTAGAATAAGCTAAAGATGCAAAAGGATACATGCCGCAGGGGCAGGCCCATGCGACCTGGGAATAATGCAGCCCGAGGGGCGCTCCCAGCTGAATAAACTCGGAAAATGTCACCTGGTTCCGTCGTCGAAGGAGTGTTGAAGTAGCTGTAGACGCGTGATGAAGGAGTCGCTCCTCATGAGCCATCAGGTCCCCGAGCCTCGGGAGGCCCTGGGGGCTCGGGTGGTTCCTTGAGGACCGTCTCCATCTCTGCAAGGACTGCGTGATGCCTGGCCTCCTGTGTTGGGGAACGTAGTAATTTCAGAAAAATTCCTACGCACACGCAAGAACATGGTGATGCATAGCAACGAGAGGGGAGAGCGTGTCCACGTACCCTCGTAGACCGAAAGCGTAAGCGTTTACACAACGCGGTTGATGTAGTCGTATGTCTTCATGATCCGACCGATCAAGTACCGAACGCACGACACCTCCGAGTTCTGCACACGTTCAACTCGATGACGTCCCTCGAACTGCGATCCACCTGAGCTTTGAGGGAGAGTTCCGTCAGCACGACGGCATGGCGATGATGATGATGTTCTACCGACGCAGGGCTTTGCCTAAGCACCGCTACGATATGACCGAGGTGGATTATGGTGGAGGGGGGCACCGCACACGGCTAAGATATCCAATGGATCAATTGTTGTGTCTATGGGGTGCCCCTCTCCTCCGTATATAAAGGGGGGGGGGAGAGGGCCGGCCAAGGGGAGGAGGCGCGCCCAAGGGGGGAGTCCTACTCCCACCGGGAGTAGGACTCCTCCTTTTCCTATTTGGAGAGGGAGAGGGAAGGAAGAGGAAGGAGGGAGGAAGGAAAGGGGGGCCCGGCCCCCTCCCAATTCGGATTGGGCTTGGGGGTGTGCCCCTTCCCTTGCTCCTTTCCCCTCCTTTCCACTAAAGCCCATTAAGGCTCATATACCTCCCGGGGGGTTCCGATAACCTCCCAGAGCTCCGGTATTATCCCGATCTCACCCGGAACCATTCCGGTATCCAAATATAGTTGTCCAATATATCAATCTTTATGTCTCGACCATTTCAAGACTCCTCGTCATGTCCGTGATCACATCCGGGACTCCGAACAACCTTCGGTACATCAAAACACATAAACCCATAATATAACCGTCATCGAACTTTAAGCGTGCGGACCCTACGGGTTCGAGAACTATGTAGACATGACCAAGACACGTCTCCGGACAATAACCAATAGAGGAACCTGGATGCTCATATTGGTTCCCACATATTCTACGAAGATCTTTATCGGTCAAACGGCATATCAACATACGTTGTTCCCTTTGTCATCGGTATGTTACTTGCCCGAGATTCGATCGTCGGTATCTCAATACCTAGTTCAATCTCGTTACCGGCAAGTCTCTTTACTCGTTCCATAACACATCATCTCGTAACTAACTCATTATTACAATGGTTGCAAGGCTTATAGTGATGTGCATTACCGAGTGGGCCCAGAGATACCTCTCCGACAATCGGAGTGACAAATCCTAATCTCAAAATACGCCAACCCAACAAGTACCTTCGAAGACACCTGTAGAGCACCTTTATAATCACCCAGTTACGTTGTGACGTTTGGTAGCACACAAAGTGTTCCTCCGGTAAACGGGAGTTGCATAATCTCATAGTCATAGGAACATGTATAAGTCATGAAGGAAGCAATAACAACATACTAAACGATCAAGTGCTAAGCTAACGGAATGGGTCAAGTCAATCACATCATTCTCCTAATGATGTGATCCCGTTAATCAAATGACAACTCATGTCCATGGCTAGGAAACTTAACCATCTTTGATTAACGAGCTAGTCAAGTAGAGGCATACTAGTGACACTCTGTTTGTCTATGTATTCACACATGTATCATGTTCCCGGTTAATACAATTCTAGCATGAATAATAAACATTTATCATAAGGAAATAAATAATAACTTTATTATTGCCTCTAGGGCATATTTCTTTCATTGCTATGTCTACTACCTGTTGCAATGATCATGATTGGGGTGATTCTTCTTATGATCTTGAAAATTTATTTAAGCCCCATGATGAATGTGAGATTGATAATAGTGTTTGCAATAATATTGAAAGTGGGTTTGGAAGAGTGTCAACTTTAGATCCCACATATTTGGATTTTGATCAATCTTATGAAGTTTTTGATAAAAGTGGGTTTGGAGAGGTCATGACTTTAGTTAATGTTAATCCCACTATTTTGGAAGAGTGTCAACTTTGCATGCATGTGGATCGTGTTGAAAATATTTGATGTGATAGCTATTTTGTTGAATTTGCCTATGATCCTACATGTAATTATTATGAGAGAGGAAAATATGGTTGTAGAAATTTTTATCTTACTAAATTACCTCTCTTCATGTTGAGATTGCTATCGTCTCTTTCTTCTTCCTTGCATATGCTAGTTTTTGCTTGCCTTGATAATTTGTTTGCTTATAAAATGCCTATGCATAGGAAGTATGTTAGACTTAGATGTGTTTGTCACATGCTATTTGATGCTCTCTTTGCGCTTCAATTCTTGTCTTTCATGTGAGCATCATTAAAATTATCAATGCCTAGCTAAAAGACTTAGATGTATCATGTTTCCGGTTAATACAATTCTAGCATGAATAATAAACATTTATCATGATATAAGGAAATAAATAATAACTTTATTATTGCCTCTAGGGCATATTTCCTTCAGTCTCCCACTTGCACTAGAGTCAATAATCTAGATTACACAGTAATGATTCTAACACCCATGGAGCCTTGGTGCTGATCATGTTTTGCTCATGGAAGAGGCTTAGTCAACTGGTCTGCAACATTTAGATCCGTATGTATCTTGCAAATCTCTATGTCTCCCACCTGGACTTGATCCCGAATGGAGTTGAAGCGTCTCTTGATGTGTTTGGTTCTCTTGTGAAATATGGATTCCTTTGCTAAAGCAATTGCACCAGTATTGTCACAAAAGATTTTCATTGGTCCCGATGGACTAGGTATGACACCTAGATCGAATATGAACTCCTTCATCCAGACTCCTTCGTTTGCTGCTTCCGAAGCAGCTATGTACTCCGCTTCACATGTAGATCCCGCTACGACGCTTTGTTTAGAACTGCACCAACTGACAGCTCCACCGTTCAATAAAAAGACGTATCCGGTTTGCGATTTAGAATCGTCCGGATCAGTGCCAAAGCTTGCATCGACGTAACCATTTTCGACGAGCTCTTTGTCACCTCCATAAACGAGAAACATATCCTTAGTCCTTTTCAGGTATTTCAGGATGTTCTTGACCGCTGTCCAGTGATCCACTCCTGGATTACTTTGGTACCTCCCTGCTAAACTAATAGCAAGGCACACATCAGGTCTGGTACACAAAATTGCATACATGATAGAGCCTATGCCTGAAGCATAGGGAACATCTTTCATTTTCTCTCTATCTTCTGCAGTGGTCGGGCATTGAGTCTTACTCAACTTCACACCTTGTAACACAGGCAAGAACCCTTTCTTTGCTTGATCCATTTTGAACTTCTTCAAAACTTTGTCAAGGTATGTGCTTTGTGAAAGTCCAATTAAGAGTCTCGATCTATCTCTATAGATCTTGATGCCCAATATATAAGCAGCTTCACCGAGGTCATTCATTGAAAAACTCTTATTCAAATATCCTTTTATGCTATCCAGAAATTCTATATCATTTCCAATCAACAATATGTCATCTACATATAATATCAGAAATGCTACAGAGCTCCCACTCACTTTCTTGTAAATACAGGCTTCTCCAAAAGTCTGTATAGAACCATATGCTTTGATCGCACTATCAAAACGTTTATTCCAACTCCGAGAGGCTTGCACCAGTCCATAAATGGATCGCTGGAGCTTGCACACTTTGTTAGCTCCCTTTGGATCGACAAAACCTTCCGGTTGCATCATATACAACTGTTCTTCCAGAAACATTCAAGAATGCAGTTTTGACATCCATTTGCCAAATTTCATAATTATAAAATGCGGCAATTGCTAACATGATTCGGAAAGACTTAAGCATCGCTACGGGAGAGAAGGTCTCATCATAGTCAATCCCTTGAACTTGTCGAAAACCTTTTGCAACAAGTCGAGCTTTATAGACAGTAACATTACCGTCAGCGTCAGTCTTCTTCTTGAAGATCCATTTATTCTCAATGGCTTGCCGATCATCGGTTAAGTCAACCAAAGTCCAAACTTTGTTCTCATACATGGATCCCATCTCAGATTTCATGGCCTCAAGCCATTTTGCGGAATCTGGGCTCACCATCGCTTCTTCATAGTTCGTAGGTTCGTCATGGTCTAGTAACATAACCTCCAGAACAGGATAACCGTACCACTCTGGTGCAGATCTTACTCTGGTTGACCTACGAGGTTCAGTAACAACTTGATCTGAAGTTTCATGATCATCATCATTAACTTCCTCACTAATTGGTGTAGGCGTCACAGGAACCGGTTTCTGTGATGAACTACTTTCCAATAAGGGAGCAGCTACTGTTACCTCATCAATTCTACTTTCCTCCCACTCACTTCTTCCGAGAGAAACTCCTTCTCTAGAAAGGATCCATTCTTAGCAACGAATGGCTTGCCTTCGGATCTGTGATAGAAGGTGTACCTGACAGGTTTCTATGAAGACACATTTCTCCGATTTGGGTTCGAGCTTATCAGGTTGAAGCTTTTTCACATAAGCATCGCAGCCCCAAACTTTAACAAACGACAACTTTGGTTTCTTGCCAAACCACAGTTCATAAGGCGTCGTTGATAACCCACAAGTATAGGGGATCGCAACAGTTTTCGAGGGTAGAGTATTCAACCCAAATTTATTGATTCGACACAAGGGGAGCCAAAGAATATTCTCAAGTATTAGCAGTTGAGTTGTCAATTCAACCACACCTGGATAACTTAGTATCTGTAGCAAAGTATTTAGTAGCAAAGTAATATGGAAGTAACGGTAACAGTAGCAAAAGTAATATTTTTGGGTTTTGTAGTGATTGTAACAGTAGCAACGGAAAAGTAAATAAGAGAAGAACAATATGTGAAAAGCTCGTAGGCATTGGATCGGTGATGGAGAATTATGCCGGATGTGGTTCATCATGTAACAGTCATAACATCTGGTGACACAGAACTAGCTCCAATTCATCAATGTAATGTAGGCATGTATTCCGAATATAGTCATACGTGCTTATGGAAAAGAACTTGCATGACATCTTTTGTCCTACCCTTCCGTGGCAGCGGGGTCCTATTGGAAACTAAGGGATATTAAGGCCTCCTTTTAATAGAGTACCGGACCAAAGCATTAACACATAGTGAATACATGAACTCCTCATAGTACGGACATCACCGGGAGTGGTCCCGATTATTGTCACTTCGGGGTTGCCGGATCATAACACATAGTAGGTGACTATAGACTTGCAAGATAGGATCAAGAACTCACATATATTCATGAAAACATAATAGGTTCAGATCTGAAATCATGGCACTCGGGCCCTAGTGACAAGCATTAAGCATAGCAAAGTCATAGCAACATCAATCTCAGAACATAGTGGATACTAGGGATCAAACCCTAACAAATCTAACTCGATTACATGATAAATCTCATCCAACCCATCACCATCCAGCAAGCCTACGATGGAATTACTCACGCACGGCGGTGAGCATCATGAAATTGGTGATGGAGGATGGTTGATGATGACGACGGCGACGGATTCCCCTCTCCGAAGCCCCGAATAGACTCCAGATCAGCCCTCCCGAGAGAGTTTAGGGCTTGGCGGCGGCTCCGTATCATAAAACGTGATGAATCCTTCTTTCTCATTTTTTTCTCCCCGAACACGAATATATGGAGTTGGAGTTGAGGTCGGTGGAGCGTCAGGGGGCCCACGAGGCAGGGGGCGCGCCCAGGGGGGCAGGCGCGCCCCCACCCTCGTGGACAGGTGGAGGCCCCCCTGACGTGGATTCTTCTTCCAGTATTTTTAATATTTTCCAAAAATAAGTTCCGTGGAGTTTCAGGTCATTCTGAGAACTTTTGTTTCTGCACATAAATAACACCATAGCAATTCTGCTGAAAACAGCGTCAGTCCGGGTTAGTTCCATTCAAATCATGCAAGTTAGAGTCCAAAACAAGGGCAAAAGTGTTTGGAAAAGTAGATACGATGGAGACGTAGCAACTCCCCCAAGCTTAAACCTTTGCTTGTCTTCAAGCAATTCAGTTGATA
The DNA here is from genome assembly GCF_002575655.3 of Aegilops tauschii subsp. strangulata. Taxonomy (NCBI): domain Eukaryota; kingdom Viridiplantae; phylum Streptophyta; class Magnoliopsida; order Poales; family Poaceae; genus Aegilops; species Aegilops tauschii. Next base: position 317,717,353 of record NC_053037.3, read on the forward strand.
AACTGAAAGTGATAAAGAAAAACTTTTACAAACTCTGTTTGCTCTTGTTGTTGTAAATATGTAAAGCCAGCATTCAAGTTTTTAGCAAAGATTATGACTAACCATATTCACAATAACATTTAGGTCTCATGTTTACTCATGTCAATGGCATAATCAACTAGTGAGCAATAATAATAAATCTCGGATGACAACACTTTCTCAAAACAATCATGATATGATATAACAAGGCAGTATCTCACTAGCCCTTTCTGAGACCGCAAAACATAAATCCAGAGCACCTTTAAAGATCAAGGACTGACTAGACATTGTAATTCATGGTATAAGAGATCCAGTCATAGTCATACCCAATATAAATTAATAGTAATGAATGCAAATGACAGCGGTGCTCTCCAGCTGGTGCTTTTTAATAAGAGGGTGATGACTCAACATGAAAGTAAATAGATAGGCCCTTCGTAGAGGAAAGCAGGGATTTGTAGAGGTGCCAGAGCTCGATTTTAAAGCAGAGATAAATAGTATTTTGAGCGGCATACTTTCATTGTCAACATAACAACCGAGAGATGGCGATATCTTCCATGCTACACACATTATAGGCGGTTTCCAAACAGAATGGTAAAGTTTATACTCCCCCTCCACCAACAAGCATCAATCCATGGCTTGCTCGAAACAACGAGTGCCTCCAACTAGCAACAGCCCCGGGGGAGTTTTGTTTGCAATTATTTTGATTCAGTTTGCATAAAGCATGGGACTGGGCATCCCGGTCACCAGCCATTTTCTCGTGAGTGAGGAGCGGAGTCCACTCCTCTTGAGAATAACCCGCCTAACATGGAAGATAAGGACATCCCTAGTTGATACATGAGCTATTCGAGCATACAAAACAGAATTTCATTTGAAGGTTTAGAGTTTGGCACATACAAATTTACTTGGAACGGCAGGTGGATACCGCATATAGGAAGGTATAGTGGACTCATATGGCATAACTTTGGGGTTTAAGGGATTGGATGCACAAGCAGTATTCCCGCTTAGTACAAGTGAAGGCTAGCAAAAGACTGGGAAGCGACCAACTAGAGAGCGACAACAGTCATAAACATGCATTAAAATTAATAAACATTGAGTGCAAGCATGAGTAGGATATAATCCACCATGAACATAAATATCATGAAGGCTATGTTGATTTGTTTCAACTACATGTGTGAACATGTGCCAAGTCGAGTCACTTAAATCATTCAAAGGAGGATACCACCCCATCATACCACATCACAACCATTTAAATAGCATGTTGGCACGCAAGGTAAACCATTATAACTCATAGCTAATCAAGCATGGCACAAGCAACTATAATATCTAATTGTCATTGTAAACATGTTTATTCATAATAGGCTGAATCAGGAACAATGAACTAATCATATTTACAAAAACAAGAGAGGTCGAGTTCATACCGGCTTCTCTCATCTTAGTCAGTCCATCATATATCGTCATAATTACCTTTCACTTGCACGACCGAACGATGTGAATAATAATAGTGCACGCGCATTGGACTAAGCTGGAATCTGCGAGCATTCAATAAACAGGAGAAGACAAGGCAATATGGGCTCTTGGTTAAATCAACAATAATGCATATAAGAGCCATTTCAACAATTTAATCATGGTCTTCTCCTATCGACCTCCAAAGAAAAGAAAAGAAATAAAACTATTTACACGGGAGAGCTCCCAACAAGCAAAAGAAGAACAGGAAATCTTTTTGGGTTTTCTTTTAATTACTACAGCAAGAAAAGTAAACTAACTAAAAGCTACTACTAATTTTTTTGGTTTTTCTTAAGGTTTAATCAAACACACAAGAAGAAAGCAAGAAAAAGAAAATAAACTAGCATGGATATTATAGTGAAAAAGTATGAGCACCGACATCTAGCAATGAGTGTGTGAACATAAATGTAATGTCGGTGGGAAATACGTACTCCCCCAACCTTAGGCTTTTGGCCTAAGTTGGTTTATTGCCACGGATGGCCTGGCGGATATCCATAGTTGTAGCCGGGGTCGTACTGAGACGAAGAAGGCTCTAATTGCCACTGGTTGGCAATCATCTCCGGATCCCACTGGTAATTAGAATGTCGTGGAGGTTCAAATTGTGGTTCCGGCTCCGTGGCTGACGTAGGGTTCTGATAGGCGTCAATGGCCGCCAGCGGAACGAGATACGGACCTGCAGATAAATCAAACAAGGAAGGATCAGGCAAGGGTAATAGTCTCAGGGTGATGTTTATCAAAGAACAATTTGTATTTAAGTGCCCCTTCCCTATTCTTAACAATAAAGTCATGCGCTACCATACTCTTATAATTTAAATAAGCAGTGGGCAGTAATTTTTCTTCTTTTTCATAGTGCCTAATAGGTATGTTATAGTGTGCAGCAAGGCGTGAAGCGTAAATACCTCCAAAGATGGGCCCCTTTGTACGGTTCAAACTTAACCGTTTAGCAATAATACCGCCCATACTAACAGAGTTATCACAGAATAAACCATGGAACAAAATAATAATATCAGGAACACTAAGGTTTCCAGAGTTTCCGCGACCAATTAAGCAACGACTAGCAAATATTGCAAAGTAGCGTAAAACAGGAAAATGTATGCTAGTAATTCTTGCATCGGAAACTTTCCTAGTTTCCCCTACAGTAATAGTATCAATAAACCCGTCCACATCCTTATGATGTGGTTCCTCTAAACTACCCTCGAAAGGTATTTTGCAGACCTTGCAAAATTCATCTAGTGACATCTTCTTAACCACATCATATAAATGAAACTCTACCGAAGGAGGTGTTTCCTTAGGATAGTAGTAGAAGTTTTGCACAAAAGTATTGGTGAGTAAGAGATACTGTTCACGTTGGTCGCGGAGGAAGTCGGTGAGGCCTGCATTCTCAGCCAATTCATAAAAATCATCATAAATCCCGGCTGCTCTCAAGAAATCATCGGAAGGCCATTCACACAGCCGAACCTCCGCGGTGCGAGGGAGATTATATTTGGGCCTCTCTGCTTCCTCACTTCGCTTTTCCTTCGAGCTTCGGCTCGATGAGCCCCTCAAAAATCTCTTCATTATTTTCTGAAAAATTCTGAAATTTTTAGTAACTTCAAACAAAAGTGACCAAGCTCAACAAAATTGATGGCAACTACTCCTACAAGTGCCTAGAGACTATATCATGCATTAGAACTACTTGGAACCATATAAATTTGACATGCAAGCTCAAGAACATGGTCACCTAGGCAGCACAAATTTGCAATGAATAAGCACTAGAACAAAAACTAATTGGACCAATGGAGGAGTCACATACCAAGGAACAATCTCCCCAAGCAGTTTTGTGAGAGGTGCTATGAGCAAGGAGATCAAAAATCGCAGCAAAATGAGCTAGACCTCGTGCTTGAGCTGGATGGTGATTTTTTGGGAGGAAGAAGAAGTGTGTGGGTGCAGGAATAAGTGGAGGGGAGCCACCATGGGCCCATGAGGTAGGGGGCGCCCTATAGGGGTGGGCGCGCCCTGGACCCTCATGGCCAGGTGTTTGCTCCCCCTGCTGTGTTCTCAGTGCCAGATATTCTCAAATATTCCAGAAAAAATCATATTCCAATTTCAGGACATTTGGAGAACTTTTATTTTCAGGGTATTTTTATATTGCGCGGATAATTCAGGAAACAGGTAGAAAATACTATTTTTGCTTTATTTCAACTAAATAACAGAAAGTAGAGAGAGGGTACAGAAGGTTGTGCCTTCTAACTTCATCCATCCCATGCTCATCAAAAGGAATCCACTAACAAGGTTGATCAGGTCTTGTTAATAAACTCATTCCGAATAACATGGAACCGGAGAAATTTCGAATAACACTATGTTACCTCAACGGGGATATGCACATCCCCAATAATAAGAATATCATATTTCTTCTTGACAGTAGGAAGAGGAAATTCAAAACCTCCAAAAATAATCGATGGAATTTTCCAATAGAATTGATACTGTGGACTTGAGGTTGTTTCCTCGGAAAGTGTACTGTATGCTCATTACCATTAACATGAAAAGTGACATTGCCTTTGTTGTAATCAATAACAGCCCCTGCAGTATTCAAAAAAGGTCTTCCAAGAATAATAGACATACTATCGTCCTCGGGAATATCAAGAATAACAAGGTCCGTTAAAATAGTAACGTTTGCAACCACAACAGGCACATCCTCACAAATACCGACAGGTGTAGCAGTTGATTTATCGGCCATTTGCAAAGATATTTCAGTAGGTGTCAACTTATTCAAATCAAGTCTACGATATAAAGAGAGAGGCATAACACTAACACCGGCTCCAAGATCACATAAGGCAGTTTTAACATAGTTTCTTTTAATGGAGCATGGTATAGTGGGTACCCATGGATCTCCTAGTTTCTTTGGTATTCCACCTTTAAAAGTATAATTAGCAAGCATGGTGGAAATTTCAGCTTCCGGTATCTTTCTTTTATTAGTAACAATTTCTTTCATATACTTAGCATAAGGATTCATTTTGAGCATATTAGTCAAACGCATACGCAAAAAGATAGGTCTAATCATTTCAGCAAAGCGCTCAAAATCCTCATCATCCTTTTTCATGGATGGTTTGGGAGGGAAAGGCATGGGTTTCTGAACCCAAGGTTCTGTCGGCGTTCGGGGAACGGGGGTCCCCAGACTTGCCTGCTTGCGGCCCATGGCATGGCTAAGCCAGCAGGCCGTACGGCCCATCTTCATCAACAAGGCATCCAAGACCCTCGTGAGGCGCCAAGCCTCGCGAGGCGGACGATGCAAGACCTCCTCAAGAGTGGCCTAGTCAGGCAAGCTCGCGAGGAGCGGAGATATCAAGGCAGGGCAAACCTCACGAGGCTCTCGTGACGTGTGCCATGACGATCGGCACCAGGCGGGCGCCAGGCGGTCACCCACCACGGCTGCAACGTCCTCAAGATGCCGAGAAGCGGCGGAATCATCACGGTCCCATGTGAAGAGAGAGATGTGGTGTGCTCCCTCGAGCGCGCCTTCCAAGCTGCAGCAATCGGCGACCCTGACAGCAGAAGCGAGGTCCCTCCGGAGACCATCCGCAAGAAGAAGCAGCTGCGCCGCGCAGGACGGATGGCGACGCGGCAGGAGCCTCGTCAGGATTAGCGCTGGTCCCAGGGGCGCCTCGCTCCATCGCATAGGAAGGTGCGCCCAGTGCCCTCCACGGGCAGGGCTCGGGGACTCTCTTCTGGAGGGCCTCAGATCTTGCCAACCTCATGAGGGAGGCGCTTGGGTAGCAGTTGGAGGCGTGCTTCGCAGCACGTGTCCCTCAGGAGAGCACAAGGCAAGGAGTGACCACCACTAAGGAGTTCATCACCAAGACCACTCAGGAACTTCAAGAAGCAAGAGCCATGCGCGGCGACAGCCGCTCACGAGGCACAGCTCCCCATCCTGGCGAGGATGCTGGGCTGCATGTCTGCATCGACGTCCACGGGCTCAACAGGGCCGCATCTCAGGAGCGCTTCTGGCCTTCTCGTGTGGGCCGCTGCGAGGGCCCGCCACACAACTACGTTCGCATGCCCTTCGGTTTGCCGAGCGTGGCGTCAGCCTATCAGCGCAACCTGCAGCGTGTCCTGGCAGGTCAGGAGGCCGGGTACCACGCCGTCCTGGAGGAAACAAAGACGGTCTTCAAGGAACCTCCCGAGCCCCCAGAGCCTCCCGAGGCTCAGGGCTCCGGTGGCTCATGAGGAGTCATCCCTTCGACGCATGCCTTCAGCTGCACCAACTCTGCTTCGTCTACAGAACCAGGTGACATCTTCCAAGCTCGTTTAGCTGGGAGCGCCCCTCGGGCTACATTATTCCTAGGCCGCGTGGGTCCGTCCCTGCGGCATGTATCCCTTTTTGCTTATGTCTTTAGCTTACCTTGCTGGGGGCGCCCCTCGGGCTGCATCATCCCCAAGCCGCTCGGGCCGGACCCAGTGGTATGTATCTTCCTGCATTTACCCAAGCTGATCTGCTTTTCATGATTAACCTACCCACGGCTATCACCTGCTCGATCGCTGCCCACCACGGGCCTGTTCATCCTATGCAATTCGCTTGCGCGTTAAAAGGGGGGCTCCTGAGCATCGCGACTCAGGAGCTCTTACTAGCTCTCCAGCCCTCACCCCCTGGCCTTGACCACGGCATCGCGACCTGGCATACCAGCGGCAGTTGAGCTCGCTCGAGGGCCGGGACCTGAGGACGTAGAGTGGTTGCATCTAACCGCCTGGCAGGAACACACAGTCACCAAGACACAAGACCAGGTGCAACCCGCCTTGAGGTAGGGCCTCGTGAGTCCCGCGCTGGCTCACGGGTGCCCAGATACACCTCGCAGCCCTGTCGTGCAAGCCACGTGTCAGGGCAGGGCTGTACACGCCCCGGGGGCTCCTCCCGGAGGGGCCCCCTCCCATCCCACGCACAAGTGGAAGCACCATGCTCCGCGCTGGCTGTCGACACTGCCGAGGAGCAGCTATGCCTGTGCACAAGCGGAAGCACTATGCTCCGCGCTGGCGATAAACAACTGAGGGCGGCCCCACGGTCGTACCAACCTCAGGGAGCCCAGAGCTCAGCGTCCAGCCTCACCGCAACGCCTCCCCTCGGGAGAGCCGCGCGAGGGGGCTGGTCACGGGGGCTGCGCTCGGGTCACGCCCGAGCGCACGCCACCCAACCAGGTCTCCCGGACCTCGGTGTCGCGCGCCCCTCCCGAGGCCTCGGCGAGGGCAGGTATGGAAATTGTTTGCACGTCGAGGGGGACTCCTGAGCATCGCGACTCAGGAGCCTAACTGGTCACGTAGCCCCTCACTCCTTGGTCATCCCTGGTCTCTGGTCGGTCCAATGGCGGCTGAGGTATGCGCTGGGCCGGGCTCTGCCGACGTAGATCATTAATCTACCCTCGCGAACTCTCCCTATAAGCTGTTTGCGCGTCAGGGGGGACTCCTAAGCATCGCGACTCAGGAGCCTAACTGGTCACTTAGCCCCTCACTCCTTGGTCCGTCCTGGTCTCCGGTCGGCCCAATGGCAGTTGAGGCATGCGCGGGGTCGGGCTCTGCCGACGCAGAACGCAAAGAAAATAGGAAGGAAATCGCAAAATCTCGAAGCAAATATTACAAGCATATTGTCCTCACAATACCAAATGAAAAGTCTAAACGCCTCCACGAGGCCTGATACATGTTGCAGGAACAGAACGGGAAGAATAGCCGCAGGTCACCTCTAGACATCGCCGTCGCCTGCGGAAGGTGCTCCCCCATGAGCAATTTTGTCTGCACCTTCACTACCAGCTGCAGGATCGGCGACATCGCCGGACAGAGGAGCGGAGACGAAGCCGCGAAACTTCTTCAGCAAGGCCTCCACTTGACCTTGTACAGCTGCGGCGGCGGCTTCGCAGTGATCTTCAGCCACAGGCTCCAGTAGCTCGTCAAGGCAAGCGTTGGGGTCGCGAAGGTGCAGGTGGCTAAAGACGCGAGTCAGCGCAGCCGAAGACAGGACGCGAGCTTCTGCCTCCGCCATGGGACCGAGGCCATCAACGACCTCCTCAAGCGCCTTCACCAAGAGAGGAAGCAGTCGGGAAGGGCCGTCCTCGTCGGTGGCCAACGACTTCTCCAGGCCGTGCTCGTAGAGCGTCTTCAGCGCCTTGCGAGACCTCTCCTCGAGGTCGGCAAAGGCCGCGCGATCTTCGGCCAGGACACACGCCTTGGTGTCAAGATCGGCCTCCCTCGCCTTAGCCTTCCGCTCCAGCCCTTCCAACTAGCTCCGCTTGGCGGCCTGCATCTTCTCCAACTCCGGCAGCTCGGCATCGCGGTTCTTCATGACGTCCTCCCGGGCCTTCACCTCCTCCTCCTTCGCTTGGCGGCAGCGTGCTTCTTCAGCGTGCTTGTCGCGCAGGCTCTGCAACTTGTCCTCTAGCGCCCGGCAGCGGTCACGGGCAGCCTTGGCATCTTTCAGCGCCATCTCACGATCGAGTGCGGCGTTGGCGGCACTCTGCTTCTCCTTCTCAGAAGCCACAGCGGCCTGGCCCAGCGCCGCGCGAACAACCAAGTCGGAGTGGAACCAGCCTGAGGCTAGCTCCAGGCGCCCGGCCACAAGACGTGGGTCCGCGCTCAGGAGATCCGCCTGCAGCTGGGTCATCTCCGAAAGAGCACGCTCCAGAGCAACAGCAGCAGAAGAACCTGGGAGTGGAGGTGCAGCAGCGGGAGGAGGTGACATCATCACCAGGGCCTGGGGGATCGCGGGTTCCGGAGCCAGCGGGACCATGGGGGCTGACTCCACGCGGCAATGCTCCTCTTGGCCTCACGAGGATGACCCGGCTGGGGAGATGCGGGCGCTGCTGCCTCCTTTCTCCGCGGAGGGAGGCACGACCGCTGCATCTTCCTTCCTCTTCTTCACCGAAGATGTCGGCCTGATCAACCAAGGGCGGGCATCAGGAAATGACGAGTACAAACAAGGACAAGGCGAAGCTTAAGACACTTACTGATCCACTTGGGAAGCTTGAAGCCTGACAGCTTCGGGACCTGAGGTGCAGGCGTTCGGGCTCCGGCGGCGCCAGGCGGTGCGGAGGCAGAACCGGAGCCAGCCCCAGGAGGCGTCAGGATGGAGGCGGCGTCACGAGCCACTAGCGACGACCTACCCCTTGTCGGGATGAGGGGCTGCCCCTTCTCCCCTTGGCGGGCGTCGACCTCGGCATTGTCAGGAAGGGCGCGGAGGATCTCGGCCTTGCTCAGAGAGGAAGTCTCCCCCACCTCTTCCATAGTCTTCTCCGAGTCCACCTCCTCTTCCCCTTCCCCGGGACTGGTCAGAAGACACCTCCACTAGTTTCGGTGTCGCAGGGGCTCCCGGAAGCGTCGGCGGCACCAGCCCACGTGTGTCAAAGGTCGGCCTGGAGGCGACGAATTCCTCCCGGTCCCTGCGTTGGAATAAAGGAACGAAGGCGCTAGGCGGGTATTCCTGGTTGTCCCCAACTATGAGATGCAGAACAACATCCAATTCGTCGCCAGGAACGGCTCCAGGCCTCAGACGGGTCTTGCTCCCCTCCTCTTCAAGCTCCCACAAGGGGCGCTCGCGCGCCTGGAGTGGGGCGACCCGCAGCATCAAGAACTCCCTCAGGAGCATCGCCCCCGTCACCTTGGCCGCCCTCACATTGCCCGGCTTTAGGTCGTTCACCATCTGCCCCAACACTAGCAATGCCCGCTCATCGGCAAGCTCCGCCTTGGGCCACCCCCCCTTCGAAGAGGGCGCCGCCGTTGGCAACGCCAGACGCGGATCGGCACGCTTGGCGTCCATCATGACCCATTTGGATCGGATGTTGTCGGCCCTCTTCCTGGTGCTCGAGATCGAGTTGGCCTTGCCGCATGCGACGAAGTTAGCGCATCCAAAGATGTGCGTCTCGCTGACACGGAGGAAGAAGAAATGGCGCAGGAGCGCCACAGACGGCATCACGCCCAGGTACGCCTCACAGTAGTAGGCGAAGATGGACAGGAGGAGGACAGAGTTGGGATGAAGATGCAATGCCTCCAGCCCGTAGTGGTCGAGGACTTCATAAAAGAAATCAGAGAAGGGAGGAACCAACCCGACGGCGACGCTGCTCGAGAAGAGGGGAAGATGGTGCTTTCCTCAGGCTCCGGCACATCGGAGGCAAGCCGGAGCTCGGTCTCCCCCCACTCGTTGCTCTCGCCCGCCGTCAGCAGGCGCACGGAGGAGAGGCTCTTCTCCGTGACGGTGGGCGCCTCGAGGGCCGGCTCATACCAAGCTGGTCCTAAGGAAGTCTTGACCTTGCACGGCGCCATGGATTGCAGATGCAGGATGAGATTGGAACAAATCCGAAGGTCGCAGCGCCGAGGAGTAAGAAAGGGGATCTAGAGCGAAGCGAGGGAGAAGCAATGAGGGCAAGTGCTGGCTGCGACAGCCTTTTGTCAGGTCGGGTAGTTGCCGAGGCAGCGTGGGGGAGCGAAGACGCCCACGTCCAATCAACCGCCACGCGCCAACCGAGGTTGCAGGCTTTTGGGGCCCGCGGTGCTCCGTACTTGACCCTTGGCTTCGCCGCGAAGCCAAGCCCGAGCACACCTTGGGCCCGGGGGCTACTGTCGGCATTCTGGGAACGGGGGTCCCCAGACTTGCCTGCCTGCGTCCCAAGGTGTGGCTAAGCCAGCAGGCCGTACGACCCATCTTCATCAACAAGGCATCCAAGACCCTCGCGAGGCGGACGACGCAAGACCTCCTCAAGAGTGGCCTAGTCAGGCAGGCTCGTGAGGAGCGGAGATATCAAGGCAGGGCAAACCTCACGAGGCTCTCGTGACGTGTGCCATGACGATCGGCACCAGGCAGGCGCCAGGCGGGCGCCAGCGCGCGCAGCGTCCTTATTTCCTCTTTGGTGCTAAGGAGGCCAGCGCAGGCGAAGAGTACCGAGGCATCAGACAAAGGTTGCTATATTGGTGCAACGAGACCAAGACCAGGAGGACGGCAAGACGGAGGTCATCGTGGAGCCCAAGACGGCGTCACCACAGAGCTTTTCGCAGGCAAAGACCACTTTTGTCAGGATAGCTTGTACTAGCTGTCCCCCTTCAAATTTGCCCGCCGTTGTTGGCTCCCTTCCCGCTCAATATTTGGGAAGAGGACCAGGGCCCCTATAAATAGGTCTAGCCACCATAGTAGAGGGGGGATCGGGCAGTTGATCCAGCTCTCAAGCGCACAAGTCCGCAAGCACAAGAACACCTCAACCTCAGGAGGCTGTTCTTCCCTCTGTACTGTTCACCACCAGCCCAAGAGGCAATCATGCACCACCACACTAGAGTAGGGTATTACACCACAACGGTGGCCCGAACTAGTATAAATCTCGTGTCTCTCTGTGATTGCGAGTTCTTCGAGTTCGTCCGCGAGATCTTAGCGAGCTAGGGTGTAGATCGGTAGGAGGGAAAGACTCCGCGCGCACCCCAGTGTTTGAACCTTGAGGGTTTGCTGGAACCCCACATCCGACTGGTTCTCTTTCTTTACCATATTTCCTAGCAACAAAGTCTCTCTTATCATAACGTTGATTCTTTGATTGTGGGTTATCAAGATCGACAGCAGGTTCAATCTCTACATCATTATCATTACTAGGTTGAGCATCATCATGAACATCATCATTAATATTTTTACTTGGTTCATGTTCATTACCAGATTGTGTTTCAGCATCAGAAATAGAAATATTTGGATTCTTAGGTGTTTCAGCAATAGGTTCACTAGAAGCATGCAAAGTCCTATCATTTTTCTTTTTCTTCCTTTTAGAAGGACTAGGTGCATCTATATTATTTCTCTGAGAATCTTGCTCAATTCTCTTAGGGTGGCCTTCAGGATACAAAGGTTCCTGAGTCATTTTACCAGTTCTAGTAGCCACTCTAACAGCATAATCATTATTCTTACTATTTAATTCATTGAGCAAATCATTTTGAGCTTCAAGTACTTGTTCTACTTGAGTGGTAACCATAGAAGCATGTTTACTAATGAGTTTAAGTTCACCTTTAACTCTAGACATATAATCACCCAAGTGTTCAAGCGTATCGGAATTGTATGTCAATTGTCTACCAAAATAAGCATTGAAGTTTTCTTGTTTAACATTAAAATTATCAAACTCTTCTAAGCATTGTCTAGCAGAATTTACCTTCATCAAATCTATAGAGAGAATTTACCTTTACTACCTGTGTTGGGTTATCAAGACCATGTGTTTCTTCAATAGCTGAAGGATTAAGATCATATGTTTCTTCAACAGGCGATAAATTAAGACCATGTATTTCTTCAATAGGAGGTAAATTCTTAACATCTTCAGCTTTAATACCTTTTTCTTTCATAGATTTCTTTGCCTCTTGCATATCTTCAGGGCTGAGAAATAGAACACCCCTCTTCTTTGGAGTTGGTTTAGGAATAGGCTCAGGAAGTGTCGAATTATTTTCATTTGTCAATATATTATTCAATAAAATTTCAGCTTCATCCGGTGTTCTTTCCCTGAAAACAGAACCAGCACAACTATCCAGGTAATCTCTGGAAGCATTGGTTAGTCCATTATAAAAGATATCAAGTATTTCATTCTTCTTAAGAGGGTGACCAGGCAAAGCATTAAGTAATTGGAGAAGCCTCCCCCAAGCTTGTGGGAGACTCCCTACTTCAATTTGCACAAAATTGTATATATCCCTTAAAGCAACTTGTTTCTTATGAGCAGGGAAATATTTAGCAGAGAAGTAATAAATCATATCCTGGGGGCTACGCACACAACCAGGATCAAGAGAATTAAACCATATCTTAGCATCACCCTTTAATGAGAACGGAAATATTTTAAGGATATAAAGGTAGCAAGTTCTCTCATCATTAGTGAACAGGGTGGCTATATCATTTAATTTAGTAAGATGTGCCACAACAGTTTCAGATTCATAGCCATAAAAAGGATCAGATTCAACCAAAGTAATTATATCAGGATCAACAGAGAATTCATAATCCTTATCAGTAACATAGATAGGTGAAGTAGCAAAAGTAGGGTCAGGTTTCATTCTAGCATTAAGAGATTGCTGCTTCCATTTAGCTAATAACTTCTTAAGATCATATCTATCATTGCAAGCTAAAATAGCTCTAGCAGCTTGTTCATCCATAACATAACCCTCGGGTACAACAGGTAATTCATATTTATTAGGGGGAGAGTCTTCATCATCACTATCTTCAATATTATCAGTTTCAATAATTTCATTCTCTCTATCCCTAGCAAGTTGTTCATCAAGAAATTCACCAAGTGGCATAGTAGTATCAAGCATAGAAGTAGTTTCATCATATGAATCATGCATAGCAGAAGTGGCATCATCAATAACATGCGGCATATCAGAATGAATAGCAAAAGCAGGTTTAGGTGTCGCAAGCTTACTCAAAACAGAAGGTGAATCAAGTGCAGAGCTAGATGGCAGTTCCTTACCTCCCCTCGTAGTTGAGGGATAAATTTTTGTTTTTGCGTATTTCAAGTTCTTCATAGTGACCAGCAGATATAAATCCCAAGTGACTCAAAGAATAGAGCTATGCTCCCCGGCAACGGCGCCAGAAAATAGTCTTGATAACCCACAAGTATAGGGGATCGCAACAGTTTTCGAGGGTAGAGTATTCAACCCAAATTTATTGATTCGACATAAGGGGAGCCAAAGAATATTCTCAAGTATTAGCAGTTGAGTTGTCAATTCAACCACACCTGGATAACTTAGTATCTGCAGCAAAGTATTTAGTAGCAAACTAATATGGAAGTAACGGTAACAGTAGCAAAAGTAATTTTTTTAGGTTTTGTAGTGATTGTAACAGTAGCAACGGAAAAGTAAATAAGAGAAGAACAATATGTGAAAAGCTCGTATGCATTGGATCGGTGATGGAGAATTATGCCGGATGTGGTTCATCATGTAACAGTCAGAACATAGCGTGACACAGAACTAGCTCCAATTCATCAATGTAATGTAGGCATGTATTCCCAATATAGTCATACGTGCTTATGGAAAACAACTTGCATGACATCTATTGTCCTACCCTCCCGTGGCAGCGGGGTCCTATTGGAAACTAAGGGATATTAAGGCCTCCTTTTAATAGAGTACCGGACCAAAGCATTAACACATAGTGAATACATGAACTCCTCAAACTACGGTCATCATCGGGAGTGGTCCCGATTATTGTCACTTCGGGGTTGCTAGATCATAACACATAGTAGGTGACTATAGACTTGCAAGATAGGATCAAGAACTCACATTTATTCATGAAAACATAATAGGTTCAGATCTGAAATCATGGCACTCGGGCCCTAGTGACAAGCATTAAGCATAGCAAAGTCATAGCAACATCAATCTCAGAACATAGTGGATACTAGGGATCAAACCCTAACAAAACTAACTCGATTACATGATAAATCTCATCCAACCCATCACCATCCAGCAAGCCTACGATGGAATTACTCACGCACGGCGGTGAGCATCATGAAATTGGTGATGGAGGATGGTTGATGATGACGACGGCGATGGATTCCCCTCTCCGGAGCCCCGAACGGACTCCAAATCATCCCTCTCGAGAGAGTTTAGGGCTTGGCGGCGGCTCCGTATCGTAAAACGCGGTGAATCCTTCATTCTCAATTTTTTCTCCCCGAACACGAATATATGGAGTTGGAGTTGAGGTCGGTGGAGCGTCAGGGGGCCCACGAGGCAGGGGGCAGGCGCGCCCCCCACCCTCGTGGACAGGTGGAGGCCCCCCTGACGTGGATTCTTCTTCCAGTATTTTAAATATTTTCCAAAAATAAGTTCCGTGGATTTTCAGGTCATTCCGAGAACTTTTTTTTCTGCACATAAATAACACCATGGCAATTCTGCTCAAAACAGCGTCAGTCCGGGTTAGTTCTTTTCAAATCATGCAAGTTAGAGTCCAAAACAAGGGCAAAGGTGTTTGGAAAAGTATATACGATGGAGACGTATCAGTCGTCTCAACGGATTTTGATGGTGCCCTACTTAACGTGAATGCGGCCGTCTCTAAAGCATAACCCCAAAATGATAGCAGTAGATCAGTAAGAGACATCATAGCTCGCACCATATCTAGGTAAGTACGATTACAACGTTCGGACACACCATTACGCTGTGGTGTTCCGGGTGGCGTGAGTTGCGAAACTATTCCGCATTGTTTCAAATGTAGTCCAAACTCGTAACTTAAATATTCTCCTCCACGATCAGATCGCAGAAACTTCATTTTCTTGTTACGATGATTTTCAACTTCACTCTGAAATTCTTTGAACTTTTCAAATGTTTCAGACTTATGCTTCATTAAGTAGATATACCCATATCTGCTTAAATCATCTATGAAGGTGAGAAAATAACGATGCCCGCCGCGAGCCTCAACATTCATTGGACCACATACATCAGTATGTACGATCTGCAACAAATCAGTTGCTCGCTCCATAGTTTCGGAGAACGGCGTTTTAGTCATCTTGCCCATGAGGCATGGTTCTCAAGTACCAAGTGATTCATAATCAAGTGATTCCAAAAGTCCATCAGTATGGAGTTTCTTCATGCACTTTACACCAATATGACCCAAACGGTAGTGCCACAAATAAGTTGCACTATAATTATCAACTCTGCATCTTTTGGCTTCAATATTATGAATATGTGTATCACTACTATCGAGATTCATAAAAAATAGACCACTCTTCAAGGGTGCATGACCATAAAAGATATTACTCATATAAATAGAACAACCATTATTCTCTGATTTAAATGAATAACCGTCTCGCATCAAACAAGATCCAGATATAATGTCCATGCTCAACGTTGGCACCAAATAACAATTATTTAGGTCTAATACTAATCCCGAAGGTAGATGTAGAGGTAGCGTGCCGACGGCGATCACATCGACTTTGGAACCGTTTCCCACGCACATCGTCACCTCGTCCTTAGCCAGTGTCCTCTTAATCCGTAGTCCCTATTTCGAGTTGCAAATATTAGCAACAGAACCAGTATCAAATACCCAGGTGCTACTGCGAGCTCTGGTAAGGTACACATCAATAACATGTATATCACATATACCTTTGTTCACCTTGCCATCCTTCATATCCGCCAAATACTTGGGGCAGTTCCGCTTCCAGTGACCAGTCTGCTTGCAGTAGAAGCACTCAGTCTCAGGCTTAGGTCTAGACTTGGGTTTCTTCTCTTGAGCAGCAACCTGTTTGCTGTTCTTCTTGAAGTTCCCCTTCTTCTTCCCTTTGCCCTTTTTCTTGAAACTGGTGGTCTTATTGACCATCAACACTTGATGCTCCTTCTTGGTTTCTACCTCCGCAGCCTTTAGCATTGCGAAGAGCTCGGGAATCATCTTATCCATCCCTTGCATGTTATAGTTCATCACAAAGCTCTTGTAGCTTGGTGGCAGTGATTGAAGAATTCTGTCAATGACGCTATCATCCGGAAGATTAACTCCCAGTTGAATCAAGTGATTGTTATACCCAGACATTCTGAGTATATGCTCACTGATAGAACTATTCTCCTCCATCTTGCAGCTGTAGAACTTATTGGAGACTTCATATCTCTCAATCCGGGCATTTGCTTGAAATATTAACTTCAACTCCTAGAACATCTCATATGCTCCATGACGTTCAAAACTTCGTTGAAGTCCCGGTTCTAATCCGTAAAGCATGGCACACTGAACTATCGAGTAGTCATCAGCTTTGCTCTGCCAGACGTTCATAACATCTGGTGTTGCTCCTGCAGCAGGTTTGGCACCTAGCGGTGCTTCCAGGATGTAATTCTTCTGTGCAGCAATGAGGATAATCCTCAAGTTACGGACCCAGTCCGTGTAATTGCTACCATCATCTTTCAACTTTGCTTTCTCAAGGAACGCATTAAAATTCAACGGAACAACAACACGAGCCATCTATCTACAACAAACATAGACATGCAAAATACTATCAGGTACTAAGTTCATGATAAATTTAAGTTCAATTAATAATATTACTTAAGAACTCCCACTTAGATAGACATCGCTCTAATCATCTAAGTGATCACGTGATCCAAATCAACTAAACCATAACCGATCATCACGTGAAATGGAGTAGTTTTCAATGGTGAACATCACTATGTTGATCATATCTACTATATGATTAACGCTCGACCTTTCGGTCTCAGTGTTCTGAGGCCATATCTGCATATGCTAGGCTCGTCAAGTTTAACCTAAGTATTCCGCGTGTGCAAAACAGGCTTGCACCCGTTGTAGATGGACGTAGAGCTTATCACACCCGATCATCACATGGTGTCTGGGCACGGCGAACTTTGGCAATAGTGCATACTCAGGGAGAACACTTTTATCTTGAAATTTAGTGAGAGATCATCTTATAATGCTACCGTCAATCAAAGCAAGACAAGATGCATAAAAGATAAACATCACATGCAATCAATATATGTGATATGATATGGCCATCATCATCTTGTGCTTGTGATCTCCATCTCCGAAACACCGTCATGATCACCATCGTCACCGGCGCGACACCTTGATCTCCATCGTAGCATCGTTATCGTCTCGCCAACTATTGCTTCTACGACTATCGCTACCGCTTAGTGATAAAGTAAAGCAATTACAGGGCGATTGCATTGCATACAATAAAGCGACAACCATATGGCTCCTACCAGTTGCCGATAACTCGGTTACAAAACATGATCATCTCATACAATAAAATATAGCATCATGCCTTGACCATATCACATCACAACATGCCCTGCAAAAACAAGTTAGATGTCCTCTACTTTGTTGTTGCAAGTATTACGTGGCTGCTACGGGCTGAGCAAGAACCGTTCTTACCTACGCATCAAAACCACAACGATAGTTCGTCAAGTTAGTGTTGTTTTAACCTTCTCAAGGACCGGGCATAGCCACATTCGGTTCAACTAAAGTTGGAGAAACTGACACCCGCCAGCAATCTGTGTGCAAAGCACGTCGGTAGAACCAGTCTCGCGTAAACGTACGCGTAATGTCGGTCCGGGCCGCTTCATCCAACAATACTGCCGAACCAAAGTGTGACATGCTGGTAAGCAGTATGACTTGTATCGCCCACAACTCAATTGTGTTCTACTCATGCATATAACATCAACGCTTAAAACCTGGCTCTGATTCCACTGTTGGGGAACGTACTAATTTCAAAAAAATTCCTACGCAGACGCAAGAACATGGTGATGCATAGCAACGAGAGGGGAGAGTGTGTCCACGTACCCTCGTAGACCGAAAGCGGAAGCGTTAACACAACGCGGTTGATGTAGTCATACGTCTTCACGATCCGACCGATCAAGTACCGAACGCACGGCACCTCCGAGTTCTGCACACGTTCAACTCGATGACGTCCCTCGAACTCCGATCCAGCCGAGCTTTGAGGGAGAGTTCCATCAGCACGATGGCGTGGTGATGATAATGATGTTCTACCGACGCAGGGCTTCGCCTAAGCACCACTACGATATGACTGAGGTGGATTATGGTGCAGGGGGGCACCACACATGGCTAAGAGATCCAAGGGATCAATTGTTGTGTCTATGGGGTGCCCCTCTCCTCTGTATATAAAGGGGGGGAGAGGGCCGGCCATGGGGAGGAGGCACGCCCAAGGGGGGAGTCCTACTCCCACCGGGAGTAGGACTCCTCCTTTTCCTATTTGGAGAGGGAGAGGGAAGGAAGAGGAAGGAGGGAGGAAGGAAAGGGGGGGCAGCCCCCCTCCCAATTCGGATTGGGCTTGGGGGGCGCGCCGCTTCCCTTGCTCCTTTCCCCTCCTTTCCACTAAAGCCCATTAAGGCCCATATACCTCCCGGGGGGTTCCGATAACCTCCCGGAGCTCCGGTATTTATCCCGATCTCACCCGGAACCATTCCGGTATCCAAATATAGTCATCCAATATATCAATCTTTACGTCTCGACCATTTCGAGACTCCTCGTCATGTCTGTGGTCACATCCGGGACTCCGAACAACCTTCGGTACATCAAAACACATAAACTCATAATATAACCATCATCGAACTTTAAGCGTGCAGACCCTACGGGTTCGAGAACTATGTAGACATGACCGAGACACGTCTCCGGTCAATAACCAATAGCGGAACCTGGATGCTCATATTGGCTCCCACATATTCTACGAAGATCTTTATCGGTCAAACCGCATAACAACATACGTTGTTCCCTTTGTCATCGGTATGTTACTTGCCCGAGATTCGGTCGTCGGTATCTCAATACCTAGTTTAATCTCGTTACCGGCAAGTCTCTTTACTCGTTCCGTAATACATCATCCTGCAACTAACTCATTAGTTGCAATGCTTGCAAGGATTATAGTGATGTGCTTTACCGAGTGGGCCCAAAGATACCTCTCCGACAATCGAAGTGACAAATCCTAATCTCGAAATACGCCAACCCAACAAGTACCTTCGGAGACACCTATAGAGCACCTTTATAATCACCCAGTTACGTTGTGACGTTTGGTAGCACACAAAGTGCTCCTCCGGTAAACGGGAGTTGCATAATCTCATAGTCATAGGAACATGTATAAGTCATGAAGAAAGCAATAGCAACATACTAAACGATCGAGTGCTAAGCTAACAGAATGGGTCAAGTCAGTCACATCATTCTCCTAATGATGTGATCCCGCTAATCAAATGACAACTCTTTGTCTATGGCAAGGAAACATAACCATCTTTGATCAACGAGCTAGTCAAGTAGAGGCATACTAGTGACACTCTGTTTGTCTATGTATTCACACATGTATCATGTTTCCGGTTAATACAATTCTAGCATGAATAATAAACATTTATCATGATATAAGGAAATAAATAATAACTTTATTATTGCCTCCAGGGCATATTTCCTTCATCCTGAGCTACCAAGATGCTTCGCAGGTTGCGGAGGAAGGCGTCCGCCACGCTCGGCAGGCCAAATGGCATGCGAACATAGCTGTGAGGTGGGCCGTCGCAACGCCCAGCGTGCGAAGGCCAAAAGCGCTCCTGAGATGCGGCTCGGTTGAGCCCTGGGATGTCGACGCAGACGCGCAGCCCGCTGTCCTTGCCGGGATGGGGAGCTGCGCCCGGTGGTGGGCGGTCGCCGCGCATGGCTCTTGCGTCCTGCAGCTCCTGGGTGGTCTTGGTGATGAACTCCTGAGCACCAGGCGCTCCTCGCCTGAGGCCTTCCTGAGGGAAACGTGCAGCAAAGAACGCCTCGATATGGTGCCCGAGCGCCTCCCTCGTGACATTGGCTGGGTCTGAGGCCTTCCTGAAGAGAGCCCCTGAGCCTAGCCTGAGGAGGGCACCGGGCACGCCTTCCTATGCGAGGGAGGGAGCCGCCCCAGGCACGGGCGCTGATCCTGAGGCGGCGCCGCTAGAGACACCGCCCCCCGAGGCCCGGTGCGGAGTAGCTGCTTCTTCTTCTTGGGGATGGCCTCAGGAGGGTACTACGCACCCTCGCTGTCAGGGTCTTCAATTGCTGCGGCTTGGAAGACGCGCTCGAGGGAGCACACCGCATCTCTTTCTTCGCATGGGACTGTGATGATTCCGCCGCTCCCTGGCATCTTGAGGACGTTGTAGCCGTGGTGGGTCACTGCCATGAACTTGGCTAATGCTGGATACCCGAGGATGGCATTGTACGGTAGACGGATGTGGGTGACGTCGAAGTCGATGAGCTCGGTGCGGTAGTTGTCGCGCTGGCCGAAGGTGACAGGGAGGCAGACTTCCCCTATCGGGGTGGTGGAGCCGTCGGTCACTCCTGAGAAGGGCTTGATAGGCTGTAGCTGATCGTATGGCACTTGGAGGCTGTCGAATGTCTCGACGGACAGGACATTAAGCCCTGCGCCGCCATCGATCAGGCTCTTGGTGACTTGGACGTTGCTGATGACGGGCGAGCACAGCATCGGGAGGGCGCCAGCGGTGGCCGCGGCATTTGAGCTGATCCGCCGAGCTGAAGGTGATGGCGCACTTGGACCACCTGAGCAGGCGCGTGGCCTCGAGCCTGGGAAGGGCTGCATACACTTCGCGAGCAAACTGCTTGAGGATGCGCTGGGATGCTCGGGCCTGATCTCCGCCCAAGATGCAGGCGATAGCGTGTGGCTCCTGGAAGACCCCAGCCCCATCGTCCTGATGGTGGTCGTCCTTCCTTCTTGGTGGTGGAGGCAATGGAGGGAGACCAGCATTGCCCTGCGGGCGGTCCTCGCGAGGCTGATCCCTCCATGCGCCCTCACGAGGCTGGTCCTGCCAGCGGTCCTCACGAGGCCGGTAGTGCCACTCCTGGCGGGGGCCGCGATCGTCCCAACGTCCTCCACCTCCTCCTCCTCCTCGGTGGTAGCCCCGGTCGTTGTGCTCGGGGCGTCGACCGAAGCGTCCATCTCGAATGGCTCTGAGCTCTTGACAGTCATTGGTGTTGTGGTTGTGCACGTTGTGGAAGGCGTAAAACGGATGGCTGCTCTTGGACGACTCGGGATGGTCCCGGCCGTGCTTCGTGTCCAGCTCCGCCGCAAGCACGGCCACCCCCCTTGCGCTTCACGTCCTTGGCCTTGGCTTTCTTCTCCTCTAGGTCGGTAGCACGGAGCTGGAGGAGCGAAAGACGCCCTTCCTCAGCTCTTGCGCACTTGGTCGCCATGTTGAACAGCTCCAGAGCCGTGCAAAGCTCCTCGTGGATGGCGAGCTCCTCCATCTTGACGTCGCGGACGCCATCGGAAAATGCAGAAATGATGGCCTCATCCGTCACCTTGGGGATCTTGAGGCGAACGTTGTTGAAATGCTGGATGTACTTCTGCAGGGTCTCTCCTGGCTGCTGCTTGATACGGCGCAGGTCACCAGCGGCCGGCGGGCGGTCGTGAGTGCCCTGGAAGTTGGCGACAAAGCGGTCGCGCATCTCATCCCAGGAGGAGATCGAACCCGGGGGCAGGTTCAGGAGCCACGAGCGAGCACCGTCCTTGAGAGCCATGGGGAACTAGTTTGCCATGACTTTCTCGTCGCCATTGGCCGCCTCGATGCTCAGCTCGTAGAGCTACAAGAACTCCGCGGGGTCGGGGGTGTCGTCGTAGCGAGGAGGCAGGTCTGGCTTGAACTTGCCCGGTCAGACAACGCTACGCAACTCTGGAGTGAAAGCGCGGCAGCCTGCTGTGGCCATCAGGGCCCTTTGCAGAGGCGGAGCCTGCCCTTGATGTCCGCGCACCGCCACCACAGGCGGCACGCGATCTTGTCGTGGTGGCGCCGGGAGTGCAGGAGCGTTCTCTTGCGGTTGGGGAACTTCCTGGCAGCTTCCTTCTTCTCGTGCGGGCGCCCGGCGAGGTGGGTCGCGCCGGGGGTCCGCGCGCCTTGGCGCCAGGGCACCATCTTGGTGCGAGGGTGGTGGAGGTGCTCCGTGAGCTACGTCGCCCGCACCTGGCGGTGGGCGAGGCAGCGAGAGGGACGGTGCGGGAGAGCCCCCAGCGGCTTTGACGAGTTCGGCGACGCGGTCCAATCAGTCCTTGTAGAGGTCGTCGACCAGTGGTAGCGCAGGAGCTCGCGTGCCATGAGCAGCGCGGCCTGCGCGTCTGTGGGTGCACGACGAGCGAGAGACGATGAGCCGGCCGGAGTTAGCGATGGAGTGGCGGTGTGGCCGTCCCGCCGCACAGAGGGGTGCAGCGAAGACGCTTGCTGCTCGTTTCCCGCCGGGCCGGTGGCGGCATTGGCGGCAGGCGACGGAGAACGATGGGGAGGCCCACCGACAAGAGCCGTCTGAGCAAAACGGGCGGCAAGGGCGGCCCGGCGCTCGACGCGGGCTTGACGCGTGTCTGCCATGGATGCGGTGGAGCGGTGGAACGTGGATCAATGGAAGGAAAGCTTCTGCGCACCCCTACCTGGCGCGCCAAATGTCGGATTTCGGGTTCTGGCAAAACCCTTAAGGTTTGAACTTTGGGGTGCGCATGAGGATCTCTCCTCGCCCTAGCTCACACGCTCACCATGATCTCAAGGCTCAGCACATCAAACTCGAAGAACAAGGGACACATGGTTTATACTGGTTCGGGCCACCGATGTGGTGTAATACCCTACTCAAGTGTGGTGTGGTGGATTGCCTCTTGGGCTGAGGATGAACAAGTAAAAGGGAAGAACAACCTCTTGAGGAGAGGTGTTCTTGGGCTCGATGAGCTTGTGTGTATGAGGATGATCTGAATGGCTCAAGATCAGTTGCCTCCTACTGTGGTGGCTAGCCCTATTTATAGAGGCCCTGGTCCTCTTCCCAAATATTGAGCGGGAAGGGATCCCACAACGGCCAAATTTGAAGGGAGACAACCAGTACAAGTTATCCTGACTATAGGTGGTCTTCGCCTGCCAAAGGCTTTGGTGGTGACACCGTCCTGGGCTCCACGATGACCTCCATCCTGTCGTCCTGCTGGTCTTGGTCTTGTTGCGCCGATATGGAAACCTCTGCCTGATGCCTCGGGACTCCTCGCATGCACTTGCCTCTTTAGCACCAAAGAGGAAACGAGTACACTGCGCGCTCTGGCGCCCGCCTGGTGCCCGCCTGGCCTTGGTCGTCATGGCTTGCGTCACAGGAAGCTCACGAGGTGCCCCCTGCCTTGATCTCTCCGCCCCTCGCGAGCCAGCCTGGTGAGGCCGCCCCCGAGGAGGTCTTGCGTCATCCGCCTCGCGAGGCTTGGCCCCTCGTGAGGGTCTTGCGTGTTTGCTGACGAAGATGGCCATAAAGGGCCGCTGGTGGAGCCACGCCATGGGCCGCAGGCAGGCAAGTCTGGGGACCCCCGTTCCCAGGACGCCGACAGTCAGCTCTCACTGGGTTGTTATCCACCATCTTTACAAAATCCAATCTTAAAAAAACATGGTAGGTGGGACGAAAATTAACCGTGGAACGGAGAATACCAACTGAGACATTAGGAGTAGAGATGTGGAATGTGTCGGCAAGAAAAATTACCATATGTATATGCACGTATAGGGACATTACTTTTGTTAGACTTTTTCCATGTGACAACGCTTGCTTGCCCAATCTGATTACTTCACATGTCCGTATGTTTGACAACATGATAGTCCAGTATGTTCGTACGCACAAATTAATATGTTATGTAAAAACTATTAAATCTCAGCCATTATTATTCTAATCGGGCGGTGCAAATAATATTAACGTATGTGGATGAATATGATAGCTTGTTTGTCTTCTGTATATAATAGATAGATAGATTCTGCTACTGATCGTAAAAGTTTCTGTTTTTCAACAAGATCAAATCAACCATCGTCCAACATGATCGTAAAGGCTTTACTTGGCACAAACACTAATTAAAACAAAAAAACACAATCATAACAGTAGCATAATTTTGTGAACGCACAAAAACAGAAAAAAAGGAAAAAATTATTCATTGGGTTGCCTCCCAACAAACGCATGTGTAGATTTGAAACTATTGCTAATAGGAGTCTTTTCAATAGTTTTAATGGAAGAAAACGCCAAGCTCAAGTTACAAAAAATTGCTTCCAACTTATCAATTCTAGCGGGGCTCTCTTCTACCCTCTCGTTAACTACGGGTTCTTTTTCCCTTAATAATTTAAGAGTATCCCCTACCTTTGACCCAATTTTATTAGAAAGATTATGAATCCTTTTATCTAAATTTTCAATATGTTCTTCGGTGAGCATTTTATTTTCAATAGCATCTAACCTTTGCATAACATGCTCAAAAGTTAAAAATGTTCATTGATAATGATAGGAGGTGATCCCACTAAATTTCCCATAGCATTAAAAGCATCCAAGTGGGGGCACATCAAGAAATTCCCTCCGGTGATAGTATCAAGAACAAATCTATACCAAGTAGTAATGCCCACATAAAAATTCCGAAGGAGAATAGTAGTGGAATGCTTTCAAATAGATCTATTATGAGCATCAAACTCTGTACCAAGCATCTTTTGAATTCTCTCCTCCCCTTTGCTTAAAATTGAGAACCTCATTCTCAGGGGTACACGTAGTAGGTGAAGAACTAGCCATAGCAATAAGGCAGGCAAGCAAGATCACACGGAAACAAAAGATCAAACGAGAAAAAGGCAAATGAAAAAAGAAGGCAAATATTTTTGTATTTTTGTAAAACGTTTTATAAGTGGGGGAGATGAAAACGAGAGGAAAATGGCAGATAATGTAAATTGCAAGGAGATGTGATTTGTGATTGGGTACCTGATAGATGTGGATGATGTCTCCCCGACAACGGCGCCAGAAATTCTTCCTGATTGCTTGTATTTGCGTTGGTATTTCCCCGAAGAGGAGAGGATGATGCAGCACAACAACGGTAAGTATTTCACTCAGTTCGGAAACCAAGGTTATCAATCTAGTAGGAGGACCAAGCAACACAATGTAAACAACACTTGCACATAAATAAT
This sequence comes from Aegilops tauschii subsp. strangulata, assembly GCF_002575655.3. Classification (NCBI taxonomy): domain Eukaryota; kingdom Viridiplantae; phylum Streptophyta; class Magnoliopsida; order Poales; family Poaceae; genus Aegilops; species Aegilops tauschii. The sequence continues at coordinate 317,742,208 of NC_053037.3, forward strand.
AAATACTTGCAACCCAATGCGTAAGAGGGGTTGTCAATCCCTCCTCAGTATTGAGATAGATTAAATTGTATGAGATTGGATAAATAGATCTAGCAAAAACACAAAATAAGATAAGTAAAGAAAAAGTGCAGCAAGGTATTTTTGGGTTTTTCGAATAATAGATCTGAAAATAATATGATAGGAAATAGACCCGGGGGCTGTAGATTTCACTAGTGGCTTGTTTCGAGAAAATAGCATACGGTGGGTAAACAAATTACTATTGGGAAATTGATAGAAGAGCAAATAATTATGACGATATCCAAGGCAATGATCATGTATATAGGAATCACGTTGAAGATTAGTAGACCGAAACGATTCTGCATCTACTACTATTACTCCACACATCGAGCGCTACCTAGAATGCATCTAGTGTATTAAGTTCATGGAGAAACGGAGTGATGCAATAAGAAAGATGACATGATGTAGACAAGATCTATTCATGTAGGAATAGACCCCATCTTTTTATCCTTAATGGCAATGATACCTGCATGTCACTTCTTCTTCTGTCACTGAGATTGAGCACCGCAAGATCGAACCCATCACAAAGTACCTCTTCCCATTGCAAGAAAAATCAATCTAGTTGGCCAAACCAAACCAAAGTTTCGGAGAATAAATATGAGGCTATAATAATCATGCATATAAGAGATCATAGAAGACTCAGATAATATTCATAGATGGATCTGATCATAAAGTCACAATTCATCTGATTCCAACAAACACAACGCAAAAATTCATTACATCAAATAGATCTCCAAGAACATCGAGGAGAAGATTGTATTGAGAATCGAAAAGAGAGAAGAAGCCATCTAGCTACTGCCTATGGACCCGTAGGTCTGTGGTAACTACTCACGCAGCACTGGAGGAGCACCAATGAAGATGATGAACCCCTTCGTGATCGTGTTCCCCTCCGACAAGGTGCCGGAATAGGGCTCCATATGGGATCTCATGGTTCTGGAACTTGCGGCGGCTAGAATTGTGTTTCGTCGACTCCCCTAGGGTTTCTGGAATATTTGGGTATTTATAGAGCTGAGAGGTGGTGGAGATGACACCTATGGGCCACACTACGCACCAGCGTGCGCTAGGGGCCTATGGCATGCCCTGGTGCCTTGTGGGCCCCACATGCCTCCCCTCCTGCACTTCCTTGGCTCCCAAGTTGTCTTCTGGGTAGATAAAAAATCCAAAAGGTTTCGCTATGTTTGGACTCCGTTTGATATGGATATTCTGCGGAGTAAAAAATGAGAAAAAAACAACAACTGACACTGGGCACTAGGTCAATAGGTTAGTCCCAAAAAATGACATAAAGTTGCTATAAAATGAATATAAAACATCCAAGAATGATAATATAACATCATGGAACAATCAAAAATTATAGATACGTTGGAGACGTATCAATGTGGGCACTGCTTGTCAAGGTCTTTATCTGGCCATATGCGGTACTATTCCAACTATAGACCCTAGCGGTCCATTATTAGAATAGAAGCATATAGTGTCACCACAAGCATATGACTTCGTCTCATATACACATTGTCATATGCCACGGTCTTTACAAATCGAATATCACTACAATTCCACTACCAAAAGAGGAAACATAAATATGTAATTAAGTATGATGAATAGGGCATACAAGTGCCAAGATCCAAATTTATTACACGAAGAGACCACATGGTCCAACATTTATCATGACAGCGAAGGGCTCAAATGGTATGAGTACAGACAAGATCAAATGATGCCTAAGAGACCGGAAAACATAAGAAACGGTCCCAACCCTTCGGTTCCAGAATGATGGTCGGGTCCCGCTAACTACATTCCATCGTCTAGGAACTCCACACAATGATTCCCTATCTCGAATTCCCATTTGAAGAAGTAACTTGCACTTGTTGTTGTTGTGGAAAGTGTGAGTACTTTGGGTACTACAAGCCTCATTACCATTGGTACTAGAACAAACAATACTTTTAGGTGTGGTAGATTTAAGTGGTGAAGTTGCAGCGAGTGACTAAGCAATATTCTACACTTATGTCTATCTTATTCAAGATGAGAGAACATACGTAAATGGGATCGTAGAACGTCCAAGATTTCCTTCATTGACCTTAAGTGGAAAAATACTTACATCTATTTGTTACATAGAACATCTATTATAGTTTCACTTAGAGTGGAAACACCTTCATTGACCTTGGGCAAAATGTCCCAGATTTCCTTTGTCGTTTCTAGTTCACTGATATGGCCAAATTGTTCTTTGGTCATGCAATTCTGTAGAATGTCTTGAGCTTGAGCGTGGAGATCTATATTTTTTGTTCTTCATGAGTAAGATCATCGGGGGTCCTCAATCTCAAAGCCATCTAAGACAATTCTCCATAGCTTAGAATCAAGACCTCTGATATGGCTTCTTGTTATGTGCTTCCATTAAGGTGAGCACTCTGGTTAAAAATATGAGTTGACTGAATACATAGTCCTATATCGACAACCTACACACTATGCAGTGAAGATAAACTAATAATAAGGTAGTTACTATAAAACTATGACTAAGGTAACATGAATAACTTATTGTAGGATTGCAAGTAGGTCTAGAGGGGGGTGATTAGACTACTTGACCAAATAAGAACTTAGACTTTTCCCAATTTTAACTCTTGGCAATTCTAAGCAATTATCACAAGTCTTGTTACACCCGACACATGCAAGTCTAGATAGTAGGCAGCACAAAGTAAAGACTTTGCATATAGACGTAAAGGTGGGGTCGGAGAAAATCAAATGCGATGAAGACACGGTGATTTTTGGCGTGGTTCCGACAGGTGGTGCTATCGTACGTCCATGTTGATGGAGACTTCAACCCAAGGAGGGTATGGTTGCACGAGTCTATAGAGGGCTCCAACCACGAAGAAGCAAACTTGTCCATGCCATCATGGCTTCTGTCCATGAAGGACTAGCCTCACTTGGGGTAGATGGTACGTCCATTTTCCATCATGTTTTCCTACTGCTATTTATAATGTTTTTGGTTGTTATTTCACTTTATGACGCAATTCTAATGCATTTTCTCTCTTAATTTGCAAGATCTACATGGAGAGGGAATTTACCGGCAGCTGGAATTCTGGACCTAAAAGAGCTACAACAGAGATAGCTATTCATGGAGCTCCACATGATCTGAAACTTTGCGGAGATTTTTATTGAATATATAAAAACATTGGAACGAAGAAATACTAGAGGGGGACCACCTACTGCCTGTAAGGCAACAGGGCGCGCCTTGATGCCTTGTGGGGTCCACAGCTGGCCTCTGCCACCTCCTTCTGCTACATGAAGCCATTTTCCCTAAAAAAATTAAGAGGAAGATTTTCGGGATGAAGCGCCGCCGTCTCAAGGAGGAACCTGGGAAGGAGTACTTTTCTCTCTGGTGGAGCGATTCCACCGGGGGTACTTCCCTCTGGGAGGGGGAAATCAAAGCCATCGTCATCACCAATGATCCTGTCATCGTGGAAGGACCAATCTTCATCAGCATCTTTACCAACACCATTTCCTCTCAAACCCTAGTTCATCTCGTATTCAATCTTTGTCCCAAAACTCCAGATTGGTACCTGTGGGTTGGTAGTAGTGTTGATTACATCTTGTAGTTGATGCTAGTTGGTTTATTTCGTGGAAGATTATATGTTCAGATCCTTAAGCATATTCAATACACCTCTGATCTTGAACATGAATATGATTTGTGAGTAGTTACTTCCATTCTTGAGGACATGAGAGAAGTCTTGTTATAAGTAATCATGTGAAGTTGCTATTCGTTTGGTATTTTGATGATATGTACATTGTTCATCCTTTAGTGGTGTCATGTGAACATCGACTACATGGCACTTCACCATACTTGAGACGGAAATATGCCCTAGAGCCAATAACAAAGTTGTTATTTATTTTTCCTTATATCATGATAAATGTTTATTATTCATGCTAGAATTGTATTAACCGGAAACTTAGTACATGTGTGGATACATAGACAAACAGAGTGTCCCTAGTATGCCTCTACTTGACTAGCTCGTTAATCAAAGATGGTTAAGTTTCCTAGCCATAGACATGTGTTGTCATTTGATGAACGGGATCACATCATTAGAGAATGATGTGATGGACAAGACCCATCCGTTAGCTTAGCACTATGATCCTTTAGTTTATTGCTATTGCTCTCTTCATGACTTATACATGTTCCTCTGACTATGGGATTACAAAACTCCCGAATACCGGAGGAACACTTAGTGTGCTATCAAACATCACAACATAACTGGGTGATTATAAAGATGCTCTACAGGTGTCTCCGATGGTGTTTTTTGAGTTCGCATAGATCAAGATTAGGATTTGTCACTCCGTGTATCGGAGAGGTATCTCTGGGCCCTCTTGGTAATGATCATCACTCTAAGCCTTGCAAGCAATGTGACTAATGAGTTAGTTGCGGGATGATGCATTATGGAATGAGTAAAGAGACTTGCCGGTAAAGAGATTGAACTAGGTATGAGATTACCGACGATCGAATCTCGGGCAAGTAACATACCGATGACAAAGGGAACAACGTATATTGTTATGCGGTTTGGCCGATAAAGATCTTCGTAGAATATGTAGGAGCCAATATGAGCATCCAGGTTCCGCTATTGGTAATTGACCGGAGATGTGTCTCGGTCATGTCTACATAGTTCTCGAACCCGTAGGGTCCGCACGCCTAACGTTCGATGATGATTTGTATTATGAGTTATGTGTTTTAATGACCGAAGTTTGGTCGGAGTCCCGGATGAGATCACAGACGTGACGAGGAGTCTCGAAATGGTCGAGACATAAATATTGATATATTGGACCATGTTATTCGAACACCGGAAGTGTTCCGGATAGTTTTGGGTAAAAACGGAGTGCCGGAAGGGTTACCGGAACCCCCCGGGGGAACTAATGGGCCACCATGGGCCTTATTGGAGAGAGAGGAGGGTAGCCAGGGCAGGCGGCCGCCCCCCCTTAGCAGTCTGAATTGGACAAGGGAAGGGGGGCGACGCCCCCTTCCTACTCCCTCTCCCTCTCCTTCCTTTCCCCTCTCTTCCTTGTGGAGGAATCTTACTAGGACTAGTAGTCCTAGTAGGACTCCCTCTCCTTGGGCGCGCCCCTAGGTCTGGCCGGCCTCCCCCTCCCTCCTTTATATATGGGGGCAGGGGGCACCCTAGAACACACAAGTTTCTCTTAACCATGTGCGGTGCCCCCTCCATAGTTACACACCTTGGTCATATCGTCGTAGTGCTTAGGCGAAGCCTTGTGACGGTAACTTCATCATCACCATTGCCATGCCTACGTGCATGGAACTCTCCCTCGGCCTCAACTGGATCAAGATTTTGAGGGACGTCATCGAGCTGAACGTGTGCTAAACGCGGAGGTGCCGTACGTTCGGTACTTGGATCGGTTGGATCGCGAAGACGTTTGACTACATCAACCGCGTTACTTAACGCTTCCTCTTTCGGTCTACGAGGGTATGTGGACACACTCTGCCCGCTCGTTGCTATGCTTCTCCTAGATAGATTTTGCGTGATCGTAGGAATTTTTTTGAAATACTACGTTCCCCAACAGTGGTATCAGAGCCAGGTTTATGCGTAGATGTTATATGCACGAGTAGAACACAAAGAGTTGTGGGCGATAATAGTCATACTGCTTACCACAAACGTCTTACTTTGATTCGACAGTATTGTTGGATGAAGCGGCCCAGACCGACATTACATGACCGCGTTCATGAGACTAGTTCTACCGACGTGCTTCGCACACAGGTGGCTAGCGGGTGTTAGTTTCTCCAACTTTAGTTGAATCGAGTTTGACTATAGCCGGTCCTTGTTGAAGGTTAAAACAACACACTTGACGAAAAATCGTTGTGGTTTTGATGTGTAGGTAAGAACGGTTCTTGCTAGAAGCCCGTAGCAGCCACGTAAAACTTGCAACAACAAAGTAGAGGACGTCTAACTTGTTTTTGCAGGACATGTTGTGATGTGATATGGTCAAGACGTGATGAGATATAAATTGTTATATGAGATGACCATGTTTTTTAAATTTATCGGCAACTGGCAGGAGCCTTATGGTTGTCTCTTTATTGCATAAGATGCAAGCACCATGTAATTGTTTTACTTTATCGCTATGCGATAGCAATAGTTGCAAAAAGCAATAGTTGGCGAGACGACCATGTGACGACACGTTGATAGAGATCAAGATGATGGAGATCATGGTGTCATGCCGGTGACGATGGAGATCATGACGGTACTTTGGAGATGGAAATCAAAGGCACAAGATGATGATGGCCATATCATGTCACATATTTTGATTGCATGTGATGTTTATCTTTTATGCATCTTATTTTGCTTAGTACGGTGGTAGCATTATAAGATGACCCCTCACTAAATTTCATGGTATGAGTGTTCTCCCTGAGTATGCACCGTTGCGACAGTTTGTTGTGCCGAGACACCACGTGATGATCGGGTGTGATAAGCTCTACGTTCACATACAACGGGTGCAAGCCAGTTTTGCACACGCAGAATACTCAGGTTAAACTTGACGAGCCTAGCATATGCAGATATGGCCTCGGAACACTGAGACCGAAAGGTCGAATGTGAATCATATAGTAGATATGATCAACATAGTGATGTTCACCATTGAAAACTACTCCATCTCACGTGATGATCGGACATGGTTTAGTTGATATGGATCACGTGATCATTTAGATGACTAGAGGGATGTCTATCTAAGTGGGAGTTCTTAAGTAATATGATTAATTGAACTTTGATTTATCATGAACTTAGTCCTGATAGTATTTGCATAACTATGTTGTAGATCAATAGCTCGCGATGTAGCTCCCCGTTTATTTTTGATATGTTCCTAGAGAAAAATAAGTTGAAAGATGATAGTAGCAATGATGCGGACTTGGTCCATGATCTGAGGATTATCCTCATTGCTGCAGAGAAGAATTATGTCCTTGATGCACCGCTAGGTGACAGACCTATTGCAGGAGCAGATGCAGACGTTATGAACGTTTGACAAGCTCGGTATGATGACTACTTGATAGTTTAGTGCACCATGATTTACGGCTTAGAACCGGGACTTCAAAAATGTTTTGAACGACATGGAGAATATGAGATATTCCAAGAGTTGAAATTGGTATTTTAGACTAATGCCCGTGTTAATAGGTATGAGACCTCTGACAAAGTACTTTGCCTACAAAATTGAGGAGAATAGCTCAGCTAGTGAGCATGTGCTCAAAATGTCTGAGTACTATAATCACTTGAATCAAGTGGGAGTTAATCTTCCAGATAAGATAGTGATTGACTGAATTCTCTATTCACTATCACTGAGTTACTAGAACTTCGTGATGAACTATAATATGCAAGGGATAACGAAAACAATTCCCAAGCTCTTCGTGATGCTGAAATCGGCGAAGGTAGAAATCAAGAAAAAGCATCAAGTGTTGATGGTTGACAAGACCACTAGTTTCAAGTAAAAGGGCAAGGAAAAGAATGGGAACTTCAACAAGAATGGCAAGGAAGTTTCCACTCCCATGAAGAAGCCAAAAGCTAGACCCAAGCCTGAAACTGAGTGCTTCTACTGCAAAGGAAATGGTCAGTGGAAGTGGAACTGCCCTAGATACTTGGCGGATAAGAAGGATGGCAAAGTGAAAAAGGTATATTTGATATACATGTTATTGATGTGTACTTTACTAGTGTTTATAGAAACCCCTCGGTATTTGATACTGGTTCAGTTGCTAAGAGTAACTCGAAACGGGAGTTGCAAAATAAACAGAGACTAGTTAAGGGCGAGGTGATGATGTGTGTTGGAAGTGATTCCAAGGTTGATAAGATCACCATCGCACACTCCCTTTACCTTCGGGATTAGTGTTGAACCTAAAATAAATGTTATTTGGTGTTTGCGTTGAGCATGAATATGATTGGATCATGTTTATTGCAATATGGTTATTCATTTAAGTCGAAGAATAATTGTTGTTCTATTTACATGAATAAAACCTTCTATGGTCATACACTCAATAAAAATGGTTTATTGAATCTCGATCGTAGTAATACACATATTCATAACATTGGAGCCAAAAGATGCAAAGTTAATATTGATAGTGCAACTTATTTATGGCACTGCCGTTTAGGTCATATTGGTGTAAAGCGCATGAAGAAACTCCATGCTGATGGGCTTTTGGAATCACTTGATTATGAATCACTTGATGCTTGCGAACCATGCCTCATGGGCAAGATGACTAAAGACTCCGTTCTACGGAACAATGGAGCGAGCAACTGACTTACTGGAAATAATACATGCTGATGTATGCGGTCCGATGAGTGTTGAGGCTCGCGGCAGGTATCGTTATTTTCTGGCCTTCACAGATGATTTGAGAAGATATGGGTATATCTAATTGATGATACACAAGTCTGGAACATTTGAAAAGTTCATAGAATTTCAGAGTGAAGTGGAGAATCATCGTAACAAGAAAATAAAGTTTCTACGATCTGATCGCGGAGGCAAATAATTGAGTTACGAGCTTGGCCTTCATTTAAAACAATGTGCAATAGTTTCACAACTCACGCCACCTGGAACACCATAGCGTAATGGTGTGTCCGAACGTCGTAACCATACTTTATTAGATATAGTGCGATCTATGATGTCTCTTACCAATTTACCACTATCATTTTGGGGTTATGCATTAGAGACAGCTACATTCACGTTAAATAGGGCACCATCTAAATCCGTTGAGATGACACCATATGAACTATGGTTTGGCAAGAAACCTAGGCTGTCGTTTCTTAAAGTTTGGGGTTACGATGCTTATGTCAAAAAGTTTCAGCCTGATAAGCTCAAACCCAAACCGGAGAAGTGCGTCTTCATAGGATACTCAAAAGAAACTGTTGGGTACACCTTCTATCACAGATCTGAAGGCAAGTTCTTTGTTGCTAAGAATGGATCCTTTCTAGAGAAGGAGTTTTTCTCGAAAGAAGTGAGTGGGAGGAAAGTAGAACTTGATGAGGTAATTGTACCTGCTCCCTTATTGGAAAGTAGTTCATCACAGAAAACATTTCCAGTGATTCCTACACCAATTAGTGAGGAAGCTAATGATGATGATCATGAAACTTCTGATCAAGTTACTACCGAACCTCGTCGGTCAACCAGAGTAAGATCCGCACCAGAGTGGTACGGTAATCCTGTTCTGGAGGTCATGTTACTTGACCATGATGAACCTACGAACTATGAGGAAGCGATGATGAGCCCAGATTCCGCGAAATGGCTTGAGGCCATGAAATCTGAGATGGGATCCATGTATGAGAACAAAGTGTGGACTTTGGGTGACTTGCTCGATGATCAACAAGCCATTGAGAATAAATGGATCTTCAAGAGGAAGATGGACGCTAATAGTAGTGTTACTATCTACAAAGCTCGAATTGTTGCAAAAGGTTTTCGACAAGTTCAAGGTGTTGACTACGATGAGATTTTCTCACTCGTATCGATGCTTAAAGTCTGTCCGAATCATGTTAGCAATTGCCGCATTTTATGAAATGGGGCAAATGGATGTCAAAACTGCATTCCTTAATGGATTAATTAAATAAGAGTTGTATATGATGCAACCAGAAGGTTTTCTCAATCCTAAAGGTGCTAACAAAGTGTGTAAGCTCTAGTGATCCATTTCTGGACTGGTGCAAGCATCTCGGAGTTGGAATGTACGCTTTGATAGTGTGATCAAAGCATATGGTTTTATACATATTTTGGAGAAGCCTGTATTTACAAGAAAGTGAGTGGGAGCACTACAAACTTTCTGATAAGTATATGTGAATGACATATTGTTGATCGGAAATGATGTAGAATTTTTCTGGAAAGCATAAAGGAGTGTTTGAAAGGAGTTTTTCAAAGAAAGACCTCGGTGAAGCTTCTTACATATTGAGCGTCATGATCTATAGAGATAGATCAAGATGCTTGATAAGTCTTTTCAATGAGTACACACCTTGACAAGTTTTTGAAGTAGTTCAAAATAGGAACAGTCAAAGAAGGAGTTCTTGCCTGTGTTGCAAGGTGTGAAGTTGAGTAAGACTGAAAGTCATTCCCTATGCCTCAGCCATAGGTTCTATAGAGTATGCCATGCTGTGTACCAGACCTATTTAATACCCTGCCCTTAGTTTGGCAAGGGAGTACAATAGTGATCTAGGAGTAGATCACTGGACATTGGTCAAAATTATCCATAGAGCACTAAGGAAATATTTCTCGGTTATGGAGGTGATAAAGAGTTTGTCGTAAAGAGTTATGTTGATGCAAGCTTTGACACCGATTTGGATGACTCTGAGTCTCGATCTGGATACATATTGAAAGTGGGAGCATTGATCTAGAGTAGCTCCGTGCAGAGCATTGTAGACATAGAAATTTGCAAAATACATACGGATCTGAATGTGGCAGACCCATTGACTAAACCTCTCTCACAAGCAAAACATGATCACACCTTAGTACTCTTTGGGCGTTAATCACATGGCGATGTGAAGTAGATTATTGACTCTGGTAAACCCTTTGGGTATTGGTCACATGGCGATGTGAACTATAGAGTGTTAAATCACATGACGATGTGAACTATTGGTGTTAACTCACATGGCGATGTGAACTAGATTATTGACTCTAGTGCAAATGGGAGACTGAAGGAAATATGCCCTAGAGGTAATAATAAAGTTGTTATTTATATTTCCTTATATCATGATAAATGTTTATTATTCATGCTAGAATTGTATTAACCGGAAACTTAGTACATGTGTGGATACATAGACAAACAGAGTGTCCCTAGTATGCCTCTACTTGACTAGCTCATTAATCAAAGATGGTTAAGTTTCCTAGCCATAGACATGTGTTGTCATTTGATGAAAGAGATCACATCATTAGAGAATGATGTGATGGACAAGTCCCATCCGTTAGCTTAGCACTATGATCGTTTAGTTTATTGCTATTGCTTTCTTCATGACTTATACATGTTCCTCTAACTATGAGATTATGCAACCCCTGAATACCAGAGGAACACTTAGTGTGCTATCAAATGTCACAACGTAACTGGGTGATTATAAAGATGCTCTACAGGTGTCTCCGATGGTGTTTGTTGAGTTGGCATAGATCGAGATTAGGATTTGTCACTCCATGTATCGGAGAGGTATCTCTGGGCCCTCTCGGTAATGATCATCACTGTAAGCCTTGCAAGCAATGTGACTAATGAGTTAGTTGCAGGATGATTCATTATGGAACGAGTAAAGAGACTTGCCAGTAACGAGATTGAACTAGGTATGAGGATACCGACGGTCGAATCTCGGGCAAGTAACATACCGATGACAAAGGGAACAACGTATGTTGTTATGCGGTTGGACCGATAAAGATCTTCGTAGAATATGTTGGAGCCAATATGAGCATCCAGGTTCCGCTATTGGTTATTGACCGGAGATGTGTCTCGGTCATGTCTACATAGTTCTCGAACCCGTAGGGTCCGCACGCTTAACGTTCAATGACGATTTGTATTATGAGTTATGTGTTTTGATGACCGAAGTTTGTTCGGAGTCCCGGATGAGATCACGAACGTGATGAGGAGTCTCGAAATGGTCGCGACATAAATATTGATATATTGGACCATGTTATTCGGACACTAGAAGTGTTCCGGGTAGTTTTGGGTAAAAAGGGAGTGCCGCAAGGGTTACCGGAGCCCCCCGGGGGAACTAATGGGCCACCATGGGCCTTATTGGAGAGACAGAAGGGCAGCCAGGGGAGGCCGCCCCCCCTTAGCAGTCCGAATTGGACAAGGGAAGGGGGGCGCCCCCTTTCCTACTCCCTCTCCCTCTCCTTCCTTCCCCTCGCTTCCTTGTGGAGTAATCCTACTAGGACTAGTAGTCCTAGTAGGACTCCCTCTCCTTGTGCGCGCCCCTAGGTCCGGCCGGCCTCCCCCTCCCTCCTTTATTGCGGGGGCAGGGGGCACCCTAGAACACACAAGTTTCTCTTAACCGTGTGCGGTGCCGCCTCCACAGTTACACACCTCGGTCATATCGTCGTAGTGCTTAGGCGAAGCCCTTCGCTGGTAACTTCATCATCACCGTCGCCACGCCATCGTGCTAATGAAACTCTCCCTCAGCCTCAACTGGATCAAGAGCTTGAGGGACGTCATCGTGCTGAACGTGTGCTGAACACGGAGGAATCATACTTTCGGTACTTGGATCGGTTGGATCGCGAAGACGTTCGACTACATCAACCGCGTTACTTAACGCTTCCACTTTCGGTCTACGAGGGTATGTGGACGCACTCTCCTAGCTCGTTGCTATGCTTCTCCCAGATAGATCTTGCATGATCGTAGGAAATTTTTTGAACTACTACGTTCCCTAACAACTTGGGCCTAAGGGAAAGCATTGGGGAGAAATAAGTGGATGATGGGTTGCGAGAGTGACAGAAGCTTAAACCCTAGTTTATACATTATTCTGTAAGTGGCTGATTTGGATCCATAAATTTCATGTTATGTTTAGATTTATCTTAATTCTTCTTTCGTAGTTGCGGATGCTTGCAAGAGGGGGTAATCGTAAGAGGTTGCTTGTTCAACTAAGAACAACACCCTAGCACCGGTCCACCCACATATCAAATTATCAAAGTAGCGAACACGAATCAACTAAACATGATGAACGTGACTAGACAAAAATTACCATGTTTCCTCGAGAACACTTTGCTTATTATAAGAGAATTTTCTGGCTTATCCTTGCTACTTGTCCGCTGCTTTGGGATTTCCCCGAAGAGGAGAGATGTAGCAAAGTAGAGATAAGTATTTCCCTCATTTAAGAACCAATATTATCAATCTAGTAGGAGAATAACACAGAACCTCGTGAACAACACATGCACACACAAAAGCAAATACTTGCACCCGACGCAAACAAGAGGGTTCTCAATCCCCTTGGCGGTTACTTGCAAGGATTAAATCTCGTAGTGGTAGACAGATAAATTGCAAAGATAAAATAAAAGTAAATAGAAAATTGCAACAAGTTTTTGTTTTTGTTTTTGTACATGATAAAGGTAGACCCGAGGGCCATAGTTTTCACTAGAAGCTTCTCTCTCGAGCACATACATATGGTGGGTGAACAAATTACTGTTGGAAAATTGATAGAGAAGTGCATAGTTGTGATGATATTCAAGGCAATGATCATGTATATAGGCATCATGTCCGAGACAAGTAGACCGACTCCTTCCTGCATCTACTAATATTACTCTACCAATCGACCGCTATCCAGCATGCATCTACGGTATTAAGTATAAAACATAGTAACGCCTTAAGCAAATGACATGATGTAGAAGGGGAAACGTTTCTCTGGGAATCACTGTGTGGGATGTACCTACGAACGGAAACGATTGAGCATGCATAATTGTATCTGATGGCTAGCCCGATGGCACACGAGCTCATTTTGCGCAGCGTGTGTGACCGGAGGGCCTATCCCCGATGGTTTCTGGGTCGTGTGGGAAGGAACCCCCTATCGCCCACACTCACCAGGCGACGGTTTAAAATGTCGTCGCGGAAAGGGGTTAAAAACCATTTGCATAGCAGCTCACCAGTGGCACATCCAACTTGGATTCCTTGACGGACTCGGTACCTTCGTGCATATCAACCAAACTACCCCAAATTTCCTTTACATTCTCAAGGCGGATGATTTTGTTTGAATTCTTCGGGGCACAATCCATTGAAGAGAATATCACAACCTTGAGCATTGTATTGCAACATCTTCAATTCTTCCGCGGTCGCTTCACGATCCGGTTCTCTACCATCTTCATAGAATTCACCTTGCAAGCCAACACGCACAATAGCCCAAACGGCGGGGTTATGACCAAGAATATGCATTTTCATCTTATCCTTCCTGTTGGGGAACGTAGTAATTCAAAAAATTACGATCACGCAAGATCTAACTAGGAGATGCATAACAACGAGAGGGGAGAGTGTGTCTACGTACCCTCGTAGACCGAAAGCGGAAGCGTTTATCAACGCGGTTGATGTAGTCGTAAACCTTCACGATCCGTCCCGATCAAGTACCGAACATACGGCACCTCCGTGTTCAGCACACGTTCAGCTCGATGACATCCTCGCCTTCTTGATCCAGCAACACGGGCTAAGTAGTAGATGAGTTCTGGCAGCACGACGGCGTGGTGACGGTGTTGGTGAAGAACAATCTCCGCAGTGCTTCGCCTAAGCACTACGGAAACTATGACAGAGGATAAACTAGAGGGAACGGGGTTGCCAGCACACGGCTTGGTGTTTCTTCATGTGTCTTGGGTGCTAGCCCTACCCCTCTATTTATATATTGAGCCTTGGGGTCGAACCTTGGAGTAAAAGCCTCCTCAAAGTCGGTTTTGCCCGAAAGGCAAGAGTCCTTCTCGGACTCCAGGGCTAGACGCCAGGGTTCCCGGCATCTACCCCCTAGACGCCAGGGTTCCTGGCGTCTAGCCTCTGGTCTCCACAAAACTTCCTTTTGCACTTTCCAAAAGCCTCGTGGGCTTTCCCCTTTGGCCCAAATAAAGTGTTCTCGTACCCAAACATTTCGGGAGAAATCCGGAACCCCTTCCGGAGACCAAACACTATTATCCCATATATCAATCTTTATCTTTGGACCATTCCGGATTTCCTCGTCATGTCCGTGATCTCATCCGGGACTCCAAACAACATTCGGTCACCGACATACATAACTCATATAATACTATATCGTCAACGAACGTTAAGCGTGTGGACCCTTCGGGTTCGAGAACTATGTAGACATGACCGAGACACCTCTTTAGTCAATAACCAATAGCGGAACCTAGATGCCCATATTGTTTCCTACATATTCTATGAAGATCTTTATCGGTCGAACCGCATAACAACATACATTGTTCCCTTTGTCATCGGTATGTTACTTGCCCGAGATTCGATCATCGGTATCCTCATACCTAATTCAATCTTGTTACCGGCAAGTCTCTTTACTCGTTCTGTAATGCATCATCCCGCAACTAACTCATTAGTCACATTGCTTGCAAGGCTTTATAGTGATGATCATTATCGAGAGGGCCCATAGATACCTCTTTGATACACGGAGTGACAAATCCTAATCTCGATCTATGCCAACTCAACAGACACAATCGGGGACACCTGTAGAGCATCTTTATAATCACTCAGTTACGTTGTGATGTTTGATAGCACACTAAGTGTTCCTCCGGTATACGGGAGTTGCATAATCTTATAGTCATAGGAACATGTATAAGTCATGAAGAAAGCAATAGCAATAAACTAAACGATCATAGTGATAAGCTAACGGATGGGTCTTGTCCACCACATCATTCTTTAATGATGTGATCCCATTCATCAAATGACAACACATGTCAATGGCTAGGAAACATAACCATCTTTGATTAACGAGCTAGTCAAGTAGAGGCATACTAGGGACACTCTGTTTGTCTATGTATTCACACATGTACTAAGTTTCCGGTTAATACAATTCAAGCATGAATAATAAACATTTGCCATGATATAAGGAAACATAAATAACAACTTTATTATTGCCTCTAGGGCATATTTCCTTCACTTCCAACTAGCAAATTTTGTACCATCAAAATAAGGACCTCTACGGTGATAGTTACCCTTCACTACAAAAAAAGACACATCCGTGACATTTTGGGCGGAACGAAATTTTTTTCTGTGATACTTATGACACTTCTATGATGATAATTGTGACAAAACCCAGTATCATCATAGATGTGGTGGGATCCTACTTCTGTGACAAAAAATCATGACAGAAAATGGGCTTTTCGTCCTGGGCGGGACAGAGACGCAGCTGCATGACATTCTTTGGGCCGTCCATGACGGAGAAAACCGTGGTAGAAGCGAGGGCGAGAATAATATCGGGGAGTTCCCGGTTACGGTGGGTGGTCAGGGGCCGAGCGATGCGTGTTTCTCTCGTACACGTACGCGCGTGGGTGCGAGGCATTGGGCTCTAACTGAACCCGAGCGAGGCATTCGCCTACTGAACCCGAGCGATTGCACTGCAGGCTACGCATTACTGAACCTGAGCGATCGATCGATGGCTGTTAACAGAACCCGATCGAGCGATTCCTTCGCTACTGCTGCTAACTAAAGCCGATCGAACCTGCTGCCTCTTGATGAACAGTGAGCGTTGTTGGGGGTTTGGATGAACAGTTCCCGGTGGGGGGTTGGATGAACAGGAACCCGTGGTAGTAGATGCCGTTGCCGCTGGATGAACAAGACCCCGATCGATCGAGCCAGTGGATGAATAGGAGCGCGTGGAGGGCTGGATGAACAGGACCCCGTGGAGGGCTAGTTGAACAGTAGCCGGTGGAGGGCTGGATGAACAATAGCCCGTGGAGGGGTGGTTGAATAGGACCCCGTGGAGAGGGCTGGTTGAACAGTAGCCGGTGGAGGAGCACACGGTGGAGGCTGGATGAACAGGTGCCCGTGGATGAATAGTCACAGGTGGAGGCTGGAGGAGGTCGACGGTGGATGAACAGTTGCCCGTGGAGGTTGGAGGAGGTCAACGGTGGAGATGAACAGTATCCCGTGGAGTCCCGTTTTGCGGTTCGCCACACCCCTCCCAATGAACAGGACCCCCGTTTCGACCATAGCGCTCCAACACAAGTCCGTTTCCTCCATTTTGCGGTACGCCACACCCCTCCCGATCAACAGGACCTCGTTTCGACCGTAGGAGGTCCAAGAGAAGTCCGTTTCCTCCGTTTTGCGGTACGCCAGACCCCTCCCAATGAACAGGATCTCGTTTCGACCGTGGCCGGTCGAACACAAGGCTGTTTCCTTCGTTCTGCGGTACACCAGGCCTCATTTCCATTGGTTGTTCCGTCCAAGCTGGTTGGCTCCCGATGAACAGCACGCATTGTGTTGCCTCCCGATGAACATGACGCATTCCGTTGCCTCCCCATGAACACGATGACGACGCAGTTTCTCCGTTCTGACCCAGCCATGTACACGAGCACTGGCCGTACGTATGCGCGAGTAGGCATTCGAGACCCCGCCCATATGTACGTACGTGGACGTATTTACTTTCTTGCACCCTGACCACTGTACGTACGTGTACATGCTACATGTGCGCCTCTACTACGACACGTGCCCTTCCTTACACGGCCACGGTTCATCGCTGCAGCATGCAGACAGACCGATCTTATGTACGTACAAGTTCGCGACCAGAATGACAACGCTACGTACGCTTCGACCAGGTGGGTCCCGACTGTCAAGCACTTCCTTGCGTGCGAAGATGTAGCTGGTGGGTCCCAGGAGTCAGGGAGGTGAATCATTTTTTTGCCCGTAATATGGACGCACATCCTTGTGTGCGAAGATGTAGCTGCTGGGTCCCAGCTGTCCGGGGGGAATGTTTTTTTTTTGCAAAATACGGTGGCCCGTACGGTGGGTCCCTGTTGTCAGGTGGAGGAATAATTATTTTGTGCGTCATAAGGAGGCACTTCCTTGCTGCGGCCGTAGACCCAGCTGTCAGCCTCTCCACGTACAGTACTCTTCCGATGGAAGTCATTCGTTGACCACATTGACCACGCCGCGCCGAGAGCACCAGGGCGGTGGATGACGGCGAGGCCTAGGAAGGGGACAACGCGGAGCCGGGGAAAACGCGGCAGTGGATGCCCACGCGGAGAGGAGTACGAGGGTTCACTGATTCGGCTGTGGTGTGAGGCTGCCATCGCCGCAGAATAACAGGGGGTGTGGGTGAGTAGAGGGATGGCCTGGCCAGCGGTGGGAGTAGTAGGGGGCGGTGATGCTTCCGCGGCATAACAGCTGGCCACCGGAGGCAGGAGCACGCGGCACTACCGGTGCTGGTTTGGGCGGCTGGAGCAAGAAGACCAGAGGTTGAAGAAGCACTACGGCCGTTGGATGGACATTGTACGATCACTGGAGCTAGAATCGTTCATATTGACTAAGTTGACAAAGCCCTTCGTCCTCGTCAACTTAGTGGGCCCACAAGTCAGCATCCCACTATGCTGGGTCCCAGCTAGCAGGGGTATTCATTTTTTTGTGCATAATAAGGAGGCACTTCCTTGCGTGCCTAGATATAGGTGGTGGGTCTGACCTGTCAGTGGGGGGAACGTTTTTTTCGCGAAATACAGAGGCCCTTTCGGTGGGTCCCAAATGTCAGGTGGAGGAATCATTATTTTGCGCGTAATAAGGAGGCATTTCCTTGTGTGCGGCCGTGGACCCAGCTGTCAGCCTCTCCACGTATAGTCCATGTCCGATGGATGTCGTTCGTTGAACACGTTGACCAAGCCGCGCCGAGAGCGCCAGGGCGGTGGACGACGGCGAGGCCTAGGAAGGGAACGACAAGGAGCCGGGGAAGACTCGGCAGTGGTTGCCCATGCGGTGCGTGTCGGTGTCAAAACCGGCGGATCTCGGGTAGGGGGTCCCGAATTGTGCGTCTAAGATCGATGGTAACCGGAGACGGGGGACACGATGTTTACCAAGGTTCGGGCCTTCTATATGGAGGTAATACCCTACTTCCTGCTTGACTGATCTTGATGAACATGAGTGTTACAAGAGTTGATCTACCACGAGATCGTAATGGCTAAACCCTAGGAGCCTAGCCTATATGAATATGGTAATGAATGTGTCCTATCCGGACTATGCTCTCCGGTTTATATAGACACCGGAGATATCTAGGGTTACATGGGGTCGGTTACATAAGAAGGAATCTTCACAGCTGGTCGCCTAGCTTGCCTTCCACGCAAAGGAAAGTCCAATCCGGACACGGGTATGGTCTTCGGTCTTTACGTCTTCACAGCCCATCAGTCCGGCCCAATGAATAACAGGCCGGACGCCCGAGGACCCCTTAGTCCAGGACTCCCTCAGTAGCCCCTGAACCTGGCTTCAATGACGAGGAGTCCGGCGCGCAGATTGTTTTCGGCATTGCAAGGCGGGTTCCCTCCTTCCGAACTCCGGAATAGTCTTCGGATGTAGTAGATATATCCGGACCTGTGTATATAATTACAGAAAATACAATATTGCATGAGTCTAATTTGTTGATAACTGTTTATGACATCCCATCACGCCTGCCCAGTTACTATTTCCAACCGTTGGCTGGCACGTCGCCCCACGTCTCCGGACGCGGTTTACTGGCACGTCTGGCCAAGGCAGAGATCGTGTTCCCTTGTTCACGGGATTTTCATTAATGCAAGCGTGGGTAACCCAACCGTCCCCTGGGTACAACTCTCTGGGATAGGTAAGTTTCGAGACCCAGGTGGATACGCTTAGTATTTGGGGTCTTTATATAGGGTCCCAGACTCGTCTTCTCCCTTTGTGCTTGCTTCTTCCTCAACCCTAGCCACCCCAAGTTCCAACCCTCGGGTTCCCATCGCCACCAGCCCTAATCATGTCCGGATCCAGCCGTCAAGGCCGATGGGTGGCTTCTTCTGTCACAGAGGAGGATATTGCGAAGCTCCGCGCAGCGAGGTATCTGACCCCGGAAATCCTTCATCAGCTTCCTGCACAGGGGAAGGTCGTTCCTACCCCCAAATCCGGCGAGAGGGTAGTGTTTGTGTCCCACTTCCTCCATGGGTTAGGGTACCAGGTGTCTACAGAGGGGCGAGAATGCTGATTCCCACACTGTACCAGGTGTGTGCAGAGGGGGGGCGAGAGCGGGGAGCCCGAAGGTGATACCCGCCCTGAGGACGAATTAGACGCTGTGTTCGGGGAAACCGAAACTCTTTTGCCCAAGGGCAAAAATGCGGAGGAAGCTCTCCATGGCGAAAAGAGGGCTGCTTCCGAAGATCAGGAGGGGAAGCCTTCCAAGAGAGGAAAAATGCCATCGTAAGTGAGGCTGGGGCACTTTAAACGTACCTCATTCTTTTCCTATTAGTGAAGTAATCATCCGACATATGCACATCCACACAGGTTAACGCCTGGTGTTTCTCAATCGTCCTCCTCCTCGGGAGACCTTCTTCCGGAGATGATGGAGAGTGACACGCCATCTCCGGCTTCTTCGCCCAACTGGGGGGATGATACCGAGGTATCGTCCCGAAGGGCTCCTCCCCATCGTCAAGCGGTGCAGGAAACGAAGAAGGCGTTATCCGAAGGTGGTGCCTCTGTCACCCAGGGTTCGGGAATCAAGAATGACGGCGCTGAACCGTCCGGTTTACAGCCGGAGACGATTCTGGGGGAGAGTAAGCAGATTCCTTCAAAGGAATGCCGTACTCCGGCGGTGGTTTCCGAAGACCCCGGAGTGCCGGAAATGCTGACGGACATGCTGCGGCGAGCGTCCATTTCAGAGAAGCACCGTGCCTTGATGGTTACGGTGGTCGAAAAGGTTCAATCCACGAAAAGGGGATTGAACGAGGCCTTCTCGAGCCTTCTAAGAGGTTTTGAGGTTTGTGATGTAGTTTTGCCAGTTGAATGATATTGATAGAATGCACCTGTTGTATATGCAGTAGCCCCTGAGACTCGGATTGCCTTCCGAAGGGAGCGATCGGAGGATCAAAAAGATATGCTCAGTTACTAACCTTGATTTAACATGGAATATAGGCTGCCTCCCCTCCTACGGCTACCCGAAATACGGAAGTGGCCGAACTACAGCGAAAGCTGGATATTGCAGAAGATGACATTGCATTGATCAACAGGCGTCTTGACGACTCGCAAGGTATATATTGCGAGCATTCCTTACACCAATGTTCTTGCAATGCAGGCCTGAAGCCGAAGAGGGTTTTATATGAAATGTGCATGATTGCAGATGGTGCTGCCGCCGTTGAAGCTCTTCGGGCGGAGCTAGCCCGGGCCAAGGAGCAGGCCCGGTGTAGTGATGCGGCTGCCGAGAAGGCATCGGCTGATCTAAGAGCCGAACAGGCAGCTCGGCGCCGAAGTGAGGAGAAAATATCCGCACTAGCGCTTGAATTGAAGAATACTGCAAGTCGCTATGAATTCCTTGAGAAGGAGAATAAAGCCAAAATGGCTGAACTTGATAAGGCCGTACGAGAGGCGAGTGAAGCTCGGTCTGAATCTAGGGTAGCTCGTGAAGAGATTCGGCAGGCTAAGGAGATAGCGGCCGGTAAGCCGTTTTGCTTCAGATTAAGTTTGGCGATCCGGACTATGCTCAGCAAAACCAGGTCTGGAGTTCTCCAACTGAATTTTTGGACTTGTCGAAGAGTTCTTCCGATGCAGTGCAATTTTACCAAGCGCAAGGGGGGTAAGCAACGGAGAAGCTTTTCTGGTCACAATTTGGCGCATCAAAGCGCCCTCTGTTGCTAAATGAACAGATGTCCCAGTGGGCCGAGCTTCATAGGATATCCAGCGACGCCATGAAGAACGTCATAATCCGGTTGTGGCCGAGTGAGCCTGTTCCCAAGAGCTATTTTGTCCTGGTGCGGTGTCTTGTTGATGCGGTGCCGCGTATCGATGCTGCGAAGCGGTCGGCATGCACTGAGGGTGCATGGATGGCCTTTGCCCGATTCAAGACGTTCTAGGGGAAGATGAAGGCCGTCGATGTTGCGGCGAAGAGTCCGCCCAAGGGCAAGGACCGTAATGAGCCGGAGCATTATTTTGAAGACGTCCTGGAAGCCGCCCGCCTGATAGAGGGTCAATGCTCGAAGAACATAATGTTCGAGTGAGGTGTATTAGAATTGTAAAAGACAATTTTATAATTTATCTATTTTATATTTTTGCTCCAAAGCTTGAATTCCTCTTGTGCGGCCGTTTTAATATAATCTGAAAGTTTTCCAGTCATCGGCTTCAGCCCCCTCGTAGGAAGTACGGGGGTGTTCGAAAAAGCATTTAATCACTCTTTATCCAATGTCTTGGTCCATAAAGGAGGTGATAATGCAGCAAACCAGCCAATCGGACTATAAGGCGTTAACACTTTCACTTAGCCATAGGAGTTTTACGGTGGGGCTACGACATAGCTCCTGGTATGTATGAGGCGTATAATGCCTTTGATCTGAAAAATATCCCTCGTGTGACACGGAGAATCGCTAAGGATTCCAAGAAGTCGTCAAGTGGTTGACCAGCTCTCGCCGCATCATGACAGTCAGTTTTCGGCTTTCTCTACTGAGGTGCTCGTCCGGTTTAGACCAGGGCACAATCGCAGTAGTTCTCCCTTTACTACCCTAGCCGATAGAGCGGAACGTAGGGTAGCAAGCACAGGAGCTGGGCAACCCAACTATTGACCCAAGACAATGATTCGGAGTTGATGCATATAAGGCCAAACTTGCGACGCCGAAGTACGCTATAGAGTTGTTCGGACTTTTACTGGCGACTCTTTCGCTCCCATACCGAGCCCCTGGCAGGGTATGCCGAGGTGCATCTGTAACGCAGCCGTTGAGGCCGTACTCATTGTTGAAAGAGTATGAAAGATTAGTTCGGACGAGGTTTACTGGGAGCAGAGCAATACGCCAATGAAGAATTTATGTATATATATAATAATAAAAAAGAAACCACAAGCCCGGCTATTTGACATGCTCGGGGGTTGGGAACAGAGGAAAAAGGGCATAGTAGAGGCTCGGAATAAAGAGTGTGGTTGAAGGCTGCGAGGGCTTCTACGTCCAGACAGTCGACAATTTGGTTCTTTTTTACTAAGAACCTAGTCCATAGCTCCCTGGCTGACTCACCGGGCTGCTGGACAATATGACTTAAGTCATCGGCATCTAGTGGCCGGACATATGTTCCTTGGAAGTTGTCTCGAAAGGTATCTTCCAAGTCCTTCCAGCTACAAATAGAATTTTCTGGCAAACTATTTAGCCAGTACCGAGCTGGCCCTTTAAGCTTGAGAGGTATGTATTTAATGGCATGAAGGTCGTCTCCGCGAGCCATCTGGATATGGAGGAGGTAATCCTCAATCCATACCGTGGGATCTGTTGTTCCATCATATGATTTGATGTTAATGGGTTTAAACCCGTCTGGAAATTCATGCTCCATTACCTCGTCGGTGAAGCAGAGAGGGTGTGCGGCTCCTCTATGTTGAGCCACACTGTGAAGCACCTCCGGCGGACTCCATTTACGGAGTTCGGACCGGGCGTGGTCGGCTCTGTTGTGTCCGAATAGGTGACCGTCATCACTGGTCGGGGTATGTCCCCGCGATCTGTGTATTGACTTCGTGTGTCCTGTTCTACCCTTCAAGTCCTGTTGGATGTCGCGAGTGTTCCCCCGAGCTGTTTTGTTCTTGCTTTGATGGCCAGATGGGTTGGTATGGTGCTCTGCTTGGGCTGCTGCTTTATCCGGACCAAACTATGGTCGGCCTACAGCCTTATTCGATGGTGGTGTGGGCTCCAACGCCCTGCCATCGTATTGAGAGGGCCACCTGCTCTTGGGGTGTCTCTTGTCTGGGCCAATAAGGCCGTATTCTTCGGCAGTCAAGACCTCGGTCCATCTATCATTGAGCAAATCTTGGCTCGCATGAAGCTGCAGCTGCTTCTTTCTTAAGCTCCTTGCAGTGGCTATGAGCTGTTGTTTATCGCGCTCCTGTTGGAGAGGTTCCTTAGGCACGATAAAAATCCTCATTGTCGAGGATCTCCTCTTCCTCGGAGAGTGGGAGATAATTGCTATCCTCTGAGTCTCCATATGTTGCCTGTTCATCAAGGTTGTCTCGCCCACCTTCCTGTTCCTCCTGTTCGGATCCTTCCTCAACAGGGTCTTCAACGTCCGGAGTGTTGTCTTCTCCGGTGCTGGTATTATTTTCTCTTGAGCATCGTGACTTAGAGTGGCGCAGGGCACGCCGGTGTTCGGACTGTGTACCAGGAGATTTATCCTCAACTGGGTCTTCCTTGTCATCGCCGAAAGCGTCGTTGGGTGTGTCTATCATACACACGTCGTACCATGAAGTGGCCACCCCGCGTCTAGCGGGTAGTGAGTTCTGGCCTTGCCCCTCATCGTCGTCCATACTTTTGATGTCTTCGGGGCCGAGGTCGAGCGTGTTGGTTGGTTCTTCGACAGTGGCTATGAAGTGGGTGGCGGGTGGGAAGCAAAATTCTCCATCATCAGTCGTGAGTTCGAACCGAACATAGTTCGGTGGTGAGTCGCCTGCCAGAGATAGGTTTTTTAGTGAGTTTAGTACATCGCCCATGGGCGAGTGTTGGAAGACGTCTGCGGTGCTGAACTTGAGGATCGATAACCGATCGAGTTCAGTATCTGCGGACTCGCAAGGTTCGGAACTTGTTGCCGGGGACGAGTCCGGGGTTCCGCTGATGCGGATATCATATGCAGTAGAGTCTGTGAGCGGCTCCAACGCCGCGGAATCGGTAGCCCCCGTGATGGGGTTGAGCTTCCCATCCTGGGACGACTTGATCTGCTCCGGATCTAAGGCCAGAGTTGCTGCGGGAGCTATCTCCTGGATGCGGCCCGATGACAGGTTTAAGCCATGTCCATCGGGGCGGCGGGGAGCGATTGCTGCAGTGTCGAATCCGTCGAACATCAAGTCTCCACGGATGTCCGCAACGTAGTTCAAGTTCCCGAATCTGACCTGATGGCCAGGGGCGTAGCTGTCGATCTACTCCAGATGGCAAAGCGAGTTGGCCCACAGTACGAAGCTGCCGAACACGAAGATCTGTCCGGGGAGAAAGGTTTCTCCCTGGACAACGTCATCATCGACGATTGAAGGGGCCATCAAACCTTTTGTCGACGAGACAGTGGAACTCTCAATGAAAGCACCAATGTTGGTGTCAAAACCGGCGGATCTCGGGTAGGGGGTCCCGAACTGTGCGTCTAGGATCGATGGTAACAGGAGACGGGGGACATGATGTTTACCCAGGTTCGGGCCCTCTCTATGGAGGTAATACCCTACTTCCTGCTTGATTGATCTTGATGAATATGAGTGTTACAAGAGTTGATCTACCACGAGATCGTAATGGCTAAACCCTAGGACCCTAGCCTATATGAATATGGTAATGAATGTGTAATATCCGGACTATGCTCTCCAGTTTATATAGACACCGGAGAGATCTAGGGTTACATGGGGTCGGTTACATAAGAAGGAATCTTCATAGCTGGTCGCCTAGCTTGCCTTCCACGCCAAGGAAAGTCCAATCTGGACACGGGTATGGTCTTTGGTCTTTACGTCTTCACAGCCCATCAGTCCGGCCCAATGAATAACAGGTCGGACGCCCGAGGACCCCTTAGTCTAGGACTCCCTCAGTGGATACGAGGGTTTACTGGTCCGGCTGCCGTCGCCGGAAAATAACAGGAGGTGTGGGTGAGTAGAGGAATGGCTTGGCCAGCAATGGAGTAGGGTGGGGCGGTGCGGCCTGTGCGGCAGCACAGCCGGCCACGGGAGGCAGGAGCAGGCAGTCCCACCAGCGCTGGTTTGGGCGGCTGGGGCAAGAATATCAGATATTGAAGAAGCAGCACGGTCGTTGGATGCTACTGCTAGAATCGTTTGTGGACTAAGTTGACAAAGCCTTTCGTACACGTCAACCTAGTAGACCCACAATTCAGCCTCCAAATCTGTCCCAAACAGCATACAGCCCGAAATTTCTAGCCAGGTTCAAATTAATATAAAAACTAAACATACCTTAATTTAAATCCAATGAAATTTGACCAGCACAAAAACAATGAAATTTAAAATATCAAAATCCAAAAGAAAAAAGTATTTTGGAACTAATTACCTGTTTGCTGTATTTTTTTCATTTTACAACCCATTTATTATTACCTATAACCCATTTCTTATTATTTATAGCCCATTTTCTAGGAAAATGCATCCCTCCTCATCTTGAAAGATTTCCGGCCTAGCAGGGCATAGAAAAGCAAGTAGGCCTACGTTGGTTATTCTGCAAAAAACAAAATAGCTGGGCTAACCATTTTCAGAAAGGAAAAAAACAAACTGGGCTGGTCATGTGCTAAACATATGAAATAAAAGCCTGGGCTAGACGGGCTACAGCTCCCGCACACCCAGTTGATACCCTTCTTCGTCTCGAAAAAACAAAATTACTGCCCGTGCTGCTGGGTCCCTACTGTCATCCTCACCATGCACAGTCAGCTCCTTATTCCTCTCGGTTGTTGACCATGTTGACAACACCGGAGGGCGGCGCCGCGGCGAGCGAACCAAGGTGGAGGACGATGGTGAGGCCTCGGATGGGAACGAATAGGAGCCAGGGAAGATGCACAGAGTTTTAGGGTGCGATGTGGCCATGATGCGTGCGCGGCAGCACAACCAGCTATGGGAGGCGGGAGCAGGCGCAGGAAGAAGGGACTGAAGAAACACGACAGACGTTGAATGTCAATCCAACGGTCAAGGTTGGCACAATCGTTTGTTGACTAAGCCGACACCAAGTAGCATACTTTTTTATATATAGGAAGAAAATAAAAACTAAGCTCGTTTGCTTGATAACATTCCCGAAACTGCGACCGTTCAATCTTGCGTTGCAACTAAAACTGCAAGGAAAATGCGTCCGTCTGCCGTCCTCCTCCCAGGGAACGTTCGCCACATAAGTGACTAGCACCCTTGATTTTCAACCGAGAGGCCTTGGGTTCGAGTCCCAGGAACTCTCAATTTTGTCCTCCTTCCTTCCTCGCAAAAAAAGAAAGAAAATCAAAGACTTGAGAAGGCGTATAGAACAAGCTAGTGTACCAGTAAAGAGACGTTGCCGAGTTTTAGAAAAAAGAGAGACGTGCTCCTGTAGCTGGTTCGAATCCAAAACTAGACTATGAATATATATGGTGCTATGCTACTCTGCAAGTAATGAAACTGACATATCCAACATTCGCTTCTCCTCTTCTCTACTTACTCTGCCTAGCATCAGAAGCTATGTCCGCAGCAACCATGTCCGCTGGCTGCTCGTCCACCTGCTCTTCAGCAGGCAACAACCAGATATGCGCCAAGTCGCCACCCGTACCATCGCCTGTGGGTCTCATCACACCCCCGCCGGCACACGCACCGCAGCCGGTTGCTCATTGCAACCCGCTGCTGTTGGTGTGGTGCCACTGCTACAAATCACGCAGAGTCATCCATCGCGTCTCAACCACAATCCTCAACCCTGGCTGAGTCTTCTACAAATGCCCGAATCATGGGGTAATAATATGTTTAAGTGTTGTTCTGCTGCTTTCAGTTGCTGATTTTTTTAATACTTTTGTTGATGATCTTCCAATTTGATTCGTGCAGAAAAGGGAAGATTCATGTGGTTTGTATTTCTGGGAAGTTGCTGATGTGGGGGAATGCAACTACGCTGATTATTTGGTTAGCCGGGGAATCCCAATACCAGCAGGTGGGGTGTTGGACAAGTAACTGAAGGAACGACAGAAGAGGAAGATGCAGAGCAAAAAGTTAAAGATGCAGTTCCTCTGATCATGGCCAAGCAACAGCTGCTGAACGGCCTTGACAGCAATGAGGAGATGAAAGAGCTTGTGAAGATAATGGGCAAAATCAATGTGCTCTGTAGGATGATTGTCTCTTTATTTGCAGTGCATGTAGCACTCGTGATGTATTTAGTGGCTATGACATGAGCACTTTGGTGAAACTAGTAATGAATGAAACCTGTGTAGCAGGCTGGGCATAGTGTTGTGAACATCTAATGATTTCTATTAACGGAATTGGGGGGCTATCCCCTTTTGCTCATAAATAAATAGCAGAGGCCCTTTTGGTAATAAATAAATAAATTAGCAGAGGCCCTGTCAGGTCAGCTTTGTTCCCATTCGAAAACGTCGAGCAAATTGCAGTCCAACAACAAACTATGTCATCAAATTCAAGTTTCACAGCCAAATATGAGTACAACTAAACAACAATGTCATCATGTTTTAGTCGTCATACAATCACCAAACAGAAATCAACATACATAACAAGTGATGTTCTCACAGCAAAATACTAAACACCACATTCATCAAGTTTCAGTTGTCAAAGCAAACACAATTTCACATAGTAGATAAAAAAACGTCTCCTGACAGGCAAATACGACAAAAGCAATCTAATCATCATCCGCAGCAGCAGCGTCAACATCTTCGCCATGTGCATCAGTCTGAATCATAATTCCCCACAGTGTCATTTTCTTCTTCATCCTCAATGTCCTCGAACGTTGGCTTCTTCTTGATCAACTCTTGTATGTCCACAGCACGACAGACAATCTTTTCGCCAGCGTCATTGACGTGATGGTTCTTAAAGATATTAGGAACATCTGTGGAATCTTGTACATCAGGAGCGGTGTAAGCATCATCTTGTTGTGCAAGTTCATTAAACGAATTCCTCTGCTCAAACCTTTGCAATACTCTCCAGTCATCGCTATGTGCAAATGTGTCTTCCAAGAAAAATATTTGTGTTGCTTGATTTGCCAAAATAAAAGGCTCGTTGGTCTGGTACGCTGCCTTGACATTGATGGATTTGAAATAATCATCAGCTTTGGGTTTTACGATCCTGGAAAACAGGTTATACCAATGACAGCACAACAGAACCACACACCGATGATCCTCAAAACTGCAGATATACTGCAACTGAACAATGTCTGTTATGTTAGCATACATTTCAGTTGTCACTCTGCCGTACGTATTCGTGCTCATGATGGCACTGTTTTGTGTCTTCCTGCCTTCGTCGCGTGCAAGGGTGTTGTAGCGCACATCTCCAACAACACAAGATTCATAATGTCTTACCCGAGTATCAGGACCCATTGCTAGTGCGTAAAGGGCATCATCAACTGCCTGCCCATCCTCCCGCATCTTCTTAACCTATGTTTAGAAAATAGACAAGCTGGTCATCTTATGTACTCAATATATTAAAAAAACTGACAGTGCAATTCAAAAGCTTACATGGCTCTTGAACCATTTCACAAATCCTGCCATAACTAGTTTGTCAATGTTTCTTGGATTTTGCGGTAGTAACTCATTTTTGTAGATGCTGCACAACATATTGATCGCGTCAAACATCTAAATATATAAGAATGTGCTGCAAGTTTAGTAGATTACGATGTATAAGCTGCAGTACTTAGCACTTACTTGATATAAGGTAGTATCTCAGGATAGTCATTCAACACATACCAAACCATTTTGTCCAAATCTTTAGGTTTGTCCTCTTGTCGACTCTTCCCTGTAACTCGAACAGAAAATCGAAAACATTGAGCCCGGGATTGTCTTCACCCACCTCTTTGCTAAGCAGATTAGCTGTTTCAATGTATTTTGAGCAGAATGTCAATGCTTCTGTAGAAATGTAGGCCTCTGCAATGGAACCCTCGGGTCTAGCTCTGTTCCTAACATAGCCCTTGAAAGTGCCTAGCCGCCTTTCAATAGGGTACATCCAGCCATACTGTACTAGACCTCTAAGTAGTGCCTCATCAGGTAGATGAACAGACAAATGCACCATCACATCAAAGAAGGCTGGAGGATATATCTTCTCAAGGTCGCATAGGATAGTTGGTATCTTGTCTCTAAGACGCTCCAAAGCATCTATCCAGATATTTCTACTGCAGAGTTCCCTGAAGAATTGTCCCAACTCTGCAACTGCTTTGTATAAGTCAGGGCGGCCCAATCCTCTAAGGATAACAGGTAAAACCCTTTGAAGTAGGACGTGGCAGTCATGAGTTTTCAACCCATGTACCTTGTTTCCATCTGCACCGACTCTCCTTTCAAGGTTGGAAGCAAATGCATGTGGGAATCTCACACATGACAGGACGTCGCAGAATTCTTTTCTTTTTACCTTGTCCAAGACGTACACAGCTGGTGCCATATCCGTGGTTTACCTTCATCTTGCACCTGCAAATCCTTTCTGATACCCAGGTGTGTCAAATCAATCCTAGATTTTAAGGTATCTTTCTTCTTGCCTTCAATATTAAGAAGTGTGCCGATAATGCTGTCACATATATTTTTCTCGATGTGCATCACATCAAGATTATGCCACAGATCCAAATCTTTCCAATACTCCAAGTCCCACAAAGTGGACCTGCGGGTAAACAATAATCTCTCTTCTGCTCTGCCATGCTTCCTTTTCCCGCTACCATTACCAGGATGGTTTCCTAGTGTAATATGCCTGACCTTCTCTAATTCCACTTGCAAATCATCGGCGGTGAGCCTCTTTGGCGCATCACGATTTTCATGCTTTGCATTGAACACATGTCTTCGGTATTTTGTAGGACGTGGCTTGTCCTTGGCAAGGAAACGGCGGTG
Organism: Aegilops tauschii subsp. strangulata; assembly: GCF_002575655.3. NCBI lineage: Eukaryota > Viridiplantae > Streptophyta > Magnoliopsida > Poales > Poaceae > Aegilops > Aegilops tauschii. The sequence goes on from NC_053037.3 coordinate 317,772,308, forward strand.
TCCAATGTAACAGATCTTGCTAAGTATTGTGTATGACAGCGGATTCCTCTCACAGCGAACACATGCATTGTAACCATGTGTCGTTCCCCCTGACATAGTGCCCAAAGCCGGATTATCATGGATGCACCAAATTATAACATCACGCAGAAAGGAATCAGCTGGTGGGCTGCTATATAGGTCTCGAGTGAGTACACCCCTCCAAAGCTGCTCAAGTTCCTCCACAAGAGGCTCCATGAATAAATCAAAATCCTTTCCAGGGCTTTTTGGACCTGGGATGAGCAAGGCCATCATGTAGTTTGATTCTTTGGTGCAGACATTTGGAGGCATGTTGTAAGGGATGACAAGCACTGGCCACATGCTATATGTGGCGCTCTGGTGGCCAAATGGGTTAAATCCATCTGAAGCTAAGCCAAGTCTAATGTTTCTTGGGTCAGCAGCAAACTTTTTGTGTTTCTGATTGAAGCTTTGCCACTCACTACCATGAGATGGATGGCTCATTACATTCTGATCTCTGTACTCCTGGTTCCTAGAATGCCATAGTACATCCTCTCTTGTTTCAGCATCATGAAACAACCTCTGCAATCTTGGTATAATTGGAAAATGTCTCAGAACATTATGAGAAATCCTCTTCACAGCATCACCATCTTTCCATCTTGATGATTTGCATTTCGGGCATTCACTTAAGTTGGCATAATCCTTCCGGAAAAGAACACAATTATTCTTACAAACATGGATCATATCATATCCAATTCCAACTGCACGAAGGAAATTCTTCATTTTACTGTAGGTGTGTGGCAGCTCAGACGCATCTGGGAAAGATTTGCGGAAAGCAGCCAACATCACATCGAATGATTTGTTGGTCATCCGCTCAGATGTCTTCACCTGAAGAATGGTGACCATAGCTGAGAATACTGACAACTTATTTCCTGGGGTGACAGCCACGTTGCATTGTTGCAACATGCGGGCCCACCATTTTTCTTCTATAGGTGAAAGTTCACGAAATGCACGAGCATTTCATAGCATTGTTTCAGTGTTGGTCAAACTCACTGGCTCCGCCACCACCACCTCCTCCTCCCCTTCCACCTGAGCATCAGGCATATCAAGATGGTGATCTGCTGCTTCCACATAGTCAGTAACATTGTCATTCACAACTTCACCATGATGAACCCACCTAGTATATGTGACCGACATCCCATACAAGTGTAGATGATTTTGCACAGTTGACTGGGGTCTTGTAACTGAGTTCATACAACTACTACACGGGCAGAGCACATCTGATTTCGGACCACCGTACTCAGCTCTGATAAAGTTCATGATGTTTTCAACCCCCTCGACATATGCAGCGGAGAATCTTCGAGCAGAAGTTATCCAAGTCCTGTCCATTTGTTATACATAGAAATTAGTTCTTCTACTAGATATTACAGGAAAAACATATATGCTTTTTTATGAAGTCCAGAAAAAAATACTTAGGTCGATGTCTAAAGCTATGGTAAGATATTTGGACGAGCAGACCTAAGTAACGAGATATATGTAAAGCTAATTCAGCAAACAGATTTGAGTGCTAAATTATGGCAGGCTATTTCAGCAGTAAATGAGGCCGAGCACGCAGCCATCGAACTATCGAAGGCCATCACAGCAACAAAGATCGAGTATAAAACGGTGTACAACTATTTCACCTAACAGATTGGCTACTAGACCATGGCAATCTACATCACAATAAATATATGGCAGGATATTTTAACAACTAATCGGGCTTGGCATGCCATCTCAGCTAAGCAGATTGAGTGCGGAACAGGGCAAGGAAGCTTCTTAAGCAGAGCATATTGACCGTAAACTACTTTGGCAAACAGTGAGATTAACAGCGTCTATCAGCTAACATTCAGCGCTACACCGACATGCATGGGGCCTCAGTCTATAATGCGCGTACCGTGGGTGTCGGGGGTGTCGTGCGACATATGCCAAAGGATGGCTTATCATGGACAGGGCTAATAAGATGTCGCCAGTGCCTGGAAACGGGATAAGGCGCAAACATGCCCGCCGGCGGATCTTACCCAGGTTCGGGGCACTCCTAGGAGATAACACCCCTAGTCCTGCTCTGCGGGGTCTCCGCATGATTACTCAAGCAATAATGGTGGCTACAAGCTTGCTCCTTGAGCTGTTTCTCTAGAGGGGGAAGAAGAGCATGGCTAGCCCTAGTTTCCTCTCTCTATATGTGGGTGTGGATGAACTAAAGTCTGAACCCTTTGCATGGGTGCCCTGGGGGGTTTATATAGGCCTACCCCCCAGGGGTACAAAGGTAATCTGGCCGGGTGTAGGACCCGGCTGTCAGTGTCTCTGGTCGTCGGCTTCTCCGCTGGCTGATGGGGCCCACTGCCTGGTGGGCCCCGCCGGCTGTCTCGTACTTGGCCGACAGGCCGCGCCCGCCGCTCGCGGGTCTTGCTGGCTGCTTAGCACTGTAGCTATGCTGATAATGATGCATGCTTTGTCGGGGGAGGCGTGGCTACAGTACCGCCGCCTGGCGGGCATTCACTGTAGCCACTCCCCGTCTCTTCTGGTTAATGGCGCACAAATCCCAAGGAGGGGGAGGGTCGCCTGGTCATCAGCCGGCCTCCCTTGAGCCGACTGGCCAGGGATGGCCGCTCTCTAGCTTCTCATAGATCGGTGGGCCCCGCCGCCTGCGGGCCATACCGACAGCCCGTCGTGGGAGCATGGCTCCCTCTGACAGGGGTGATGTCATGGGCAGCGTGGCAACAGTGCCGCGCCGGACGGGAGATCTCCGTATGGTACGACGCACTATGGCCGCGCTTGGCCCTAGATTTGGGGGTGGCAATGCATGTTGTAGCCACGCCCTGTCTTATCATATTTATGTGGATGCAGACTTTGAGGACACCTAGGGCCGCCTGCTAGGAGCCGGCCAATTTGGAGGCCGCCTGCTTGGAGCCGGCCCACCTCATGGCCACCTGCTGGGCTTTGCCGTCTCCTGGCAGCCGACCGCTTGGACTAACCGGCCGCGAGGAGGCTGTGCTTGGCTCTTTTGAATCTTGAGGGAGCAGCCGGCCCCGATGTCTTGAAGCGCCATGGGGGTCGATGAGGCTACCCGTGGCCAATTACTCCGAAAGTAGTCAAGCTGATGAGGCTCCATGGCTGAAAAAAGGGACGAGCCTCGGCAGCTTCCTACTCCAAGTGCTTTATTGATCTTGCTCCGTCCGTCTTACGACATACCGACTGCTAGGAGTCAGATACGACCAGGCAGGCCGTCTGGTGGTTTTTGAAATGTCTTGGCGGGAGCTGGGTGGCGCGCCAGCCTGGCGCCAGTCTTGTCGCCTGTCAGCTGCCCGCCACGTGTCGCCAGCCGGCCAGGACGCCTGCCAGCCCACACGCGTGATGGGACATCGCCGCAAGCCGGGGCCCACCACTACCGGGCCTCTGCACGCGCGCGGATCCACTGCGGCCGAGGCAAACGGTTGGGATTCCGTGGCGTGATTACTCCACGCCGTTGCCGCGGGGTTAATGCGGGGTCGTGGGGTCGTGGCACAGTTAATCCCACGATCCCCACGCCCCGTCCCCTCGGCTTCGCAGCCCAGGCTATAAGTAGGGGGAGGAGGCGGGCGGCATTAGCACGCGCGCCCTCCTCTCCCTTTGCCTTGCTCTTCCTCTTCTCTCTTTCTACCGCGCCGCACTCCCGCAACTTGCTAAAGTGCTGCCGCGGCCCATCGTCTCCAAGCCCAGTCTCTTCGCCGCACCGCTGCTTTGTCGAGCCTGAGCTTCCATGGCGCGAGCGCGAGCGGGCGACTGGGATGGCTCAAATGTCATTGAAGATGGTATCTCCTATCTCCACAACACGTGGCGGCTGGCCGGCGAGGGCTATGTCCAGACGCGCGTCCCGCCGACGAAGGAGATCTCGTCGGCGCCGGAGGAAGGTGAGCGCGTCATCCTCCGCTCGCATTTCCTCCGGGGCTTCGGCCCGCCGGCGAGTGGCTTCCTCCGCTCCTTTCTCCAGTTTTACCACCTCCAGCCGCACCACCTTACACCGAACACGGTGGTGCTGCTGTTGGCCTTCGTCACGCTGTGCGAGGGCTACCTCGGTGTTCTCCCGACACTCGAGCTGTGGGGAGAGTTCTTCTACACCAAACTCGGCGTCTCCGCCAAGGATGAGGCGGCTTAGTGCGGCGCCTTCGTCGCGGTGCGGCGCCCGGGAGCCGTGAACCGCTTCCCGTCCATTAGCTTGACGCAGTCGGTCAAGCTATGGCAAAAGTCATATTTCTACGTCATGAACGGCAACCCGGCGCTGGACTTCATCAACCTGCCGGCTTACGAAGCCAGCCCACCGACCGAGCCGCGCACCAACTGGACCTTCAAGCCGAAGCATCTGTCAGCCGCCACCACCGCCGCCGTCGCCATGCTTAAGGTGATGACGGACTCGGAGGGCCTCAAGGCCTCTGACTTGTTGACCGCCTTCGTGGTGCGCTGGGTTCTCCCTCTTCAGGGCCGACCTCATTTGATCAGTCAGATGAGTGGGCACCGAGACCCGTGCCGGCTGTCCACCCGGGAGATGCGGGCCACGGAGGTGGCCCCCATGGAGAATGAGATTGCGACTGCAAGCTCTCGGATTACGACTGCAATCTCATTCTCCATGAGAGTGGTAGTTCAGCAAGCGGCCGTACTCCCGCGCGCATCCGCCTCCTGTCGTAAGCTCCCGAATCTCCTTTCTTTAACTTGGTATTTTCTTCTTCTACCGAGTTCTGCTTTGCTGGCTGACCAGTCGGACGTGTCGCCGCTCCTCACGACCCAGCCGACAGCCGACGCCTTGGCGCAAGGCCAGGAGTACCTGCCGGACCGAGCGGTGAGCGACGCGGACGACCCCGACTTGGGGGCGGCCGCCTTGGAGGAAGACGACGCCACAGGCGGTGGCGCTGGGGCAGGCGGCTCGGGTGGAGGAGGCGGCGTCGAGACGTGGCCGGATGACGATGAGGACGAGGCCGAGCCGCGCCGCCCGCCGGTCGCCAACAAGCCGGGGGCGAGCTCCTCAGCGGCGCCGCCCACACCAGGCGGCGCATCGAAGCGTCGAGCCGGCACGCAGCTGCAAGGCGGCCGGCCGAAGAAGCCCAAGGGCTCGGCCACGGCGACTAGGCGGGAGGAAGCTGCCGTGAAGGCAACCCGGTTTCAGAGGGCCCCGAAGCAGCCGCCGACGGTGTCCGCGTAAGATTATATCTTCCTTTGTCTTTTTCGCGAACTTCTTCTGAATTCTTCTTGTCTTGTGTGAACAGAGCCCCACTCTCCCTTGAGCAATCGGCCTCCGCCTCCATCGTCGGGGGGATGGAGGGCTCCACCAACACCCGCCGCATAGACCGCTCGCCGACCTCCGAGAGGCGACGGAGAAGAACGTGCGGGAGGTGCGCGAGGAGAAGGAGAGGGCAGAGCAGGCGAAGGTGGACTCGGCGGCCAAGGCGGCGCAGGAGGAGGCAGACGCGGCGGCCAAGGCTCAGGCCGATGCCGCAGCCAAGGCCCAGGAGGAGGAGGCGACCAAGGCCCAGGCGAACGCGGCCGCCAAGGCACAACTAGGGGCAGCCGCGACCGGCCAGGCTCCACAACTGGTCGTCCCGCTGTGCTCCATGCCGCCGGTGCCAGAGATCCTGGCGCCGACTGGAGCAGCCGACAACGACCAGCCGGTCATGGAGAGGGAGGGGGCGACGCCGTCATCCCAAGGCCGGAGTGCCCCAGCAGACGCCGGCTGCCGAGACCCAGGGCAGTCAGCCAAATGCGCCGCCGGAGCCTCCAGTCAGTGGCGAGCTGGTGGTGGGAGCGACTCCCGTGGCCCGCACTCCGGCGCGTCGGCGCTCGACGAAGGCGAGTTCGGCGCCGCGGCCTCAGGAGATCGGAGCCTCAAGCTCGTCGGCCCCGGAGGTGGAGGCCACAAGTGCCGTCTCGCGGGAGTGGACGTCTGGGGGCGGGACGACTGTCCTTAACAAGGCTGCACAGGAAGTCCGGTCCCGGCTTCAAGCTCAAGGTGACGCCCTCCAGAACTACACACGGACGTTCCTGGCGGCGCGTTTCAATCTTTGCAATCTTCCGTGGGGGTGCGCCAGCGCACCCACTGGGTGTAGCCCCCGAGTTCCGGGCCGGTTGCTGAGCAGGCGGCTCGGAACTTAAAGGTAAGCTGCAAGTGCTGACATTTTCTTTTCTTCTGTTGATTGTGTTTTAGGATTACCACAACATTCATGCGGCCGCCTTCAACTCCCAAGTCCAGGAGCTGGCCAAGCGGACCGCCGAGCTGAGCGACAGCCGGAGTAAGTATTCCATTCTTCATTCTCGCGGGGGGCGCCAGCGCACTCGCGGGGTGTAGCCCCCGAGATTCGGGCCGACTGCTGAGTAGTCGGGTCGGATCTTCCGGTAACTACTTCTTTCCTTATTAATTTGCTGATTTCCTGCTTCTTCTTGTCTTCTACAGGAGCCAGCGCTACCTTCCGGCAGGAACTGGGCGAAGCTCAAACCACGCTGCACACCAAGGAGGAGGAGCGCAGCAGGGTGGAACAAGAGCGCGACCGCCCGGCCAAGTGGCTGGCTGACCAGGCGGACAAGCACCAGGCGGAGCTGCAGAAGCTCAAGGAGGCGGAGGAGGCTCTCCAGGCCGAGTTCGAGAATCAACGCTCGAACTGGGCTGATAAAGAGAAGGCCCTGGAGGCCGGCTATGGCGAGATCGAGGATATGCTCGATGGTGAGTTCTTCTTCTTCTTCTTCCTGTCGGGCTGTCATACAATCCCGCTTACGACTTCTCATTTCCTTTTCCCTTCTTATGCAGAGTATTTTCCTGGCTACTCCTTTGCCGCCAGTCAAGCCGTCGAGGCTCACCGTGATGAGCGGAGGCTAGCTGGTGCGACGATCGCGCCCAATACCCCTCGGACCCTTGCCGAAGAGATGCTTGCCATCCAGGCTCGTCTCCAGCCGGCGCATCGGGCTCTCCGCCGTCTTCAGCGCGCCGAAGCCCAGGTAGTCTCCGCCCTCTGGCCGGGTATTCCTCTTCTGCGCACCGTTAGTCGGACCTCCGACTGGTTGGAGGTGGCCATCGGCCGCATCGAGGCATGGAAGGGCTCCTCTGCCCGGGCGGGCGCACGTCGAGCCTTGGAGTTTGTCAAAGGGTGGTACCCTGGGCTGAACCTAGACCAGTTGGCCACTCTATGTGCAGAAGCCAGCGAGGAGTTGGAAGCGGTGGCGCCCCAGCTCTATCATCGTGCCATGGCGATCGCCGAGTACACGGACACCAGCGTCTTCCTCCCTGAGCTAGACGAGGCGGGCATCGAGGTGCCGCCTAACTGGTTCGGGCTGAACCTAGAAGGCGGCGAGGACTCGGTGGAGGAGATCGACTCCAGCGATGAAGGCGAGGAGGAGGAGGAGAAGGACGAGGACGGCGAAGACGATGCGCCGGATGGTGGAGACGACGGCCAGCCTCAGCCTGATCAAGTCTCGACAACCGGACGGAGCGTCGGCGAGCCGACTGCTGCCGATGCTGACCAGGCCGAGACCCACCAGGCGGCCGCTCCACCACCCGGAGCCTCTAGCTCCGCCGACCCCTCCGATCCGGCTGCTGCTCCTCTAGCCTAGGCGGCCAAGTTATCTTTCCTTTTCCTGTTTTGTAACCTCTTGAACAAAAGTTGTTAAGTTCGCGCAGTTCCACCCGCTGGGGGTGTATTCAAACTCCATTGAATGCTGGCTAAGGGCCTTTTGCTGTAAAAATTTTCTCTTGCCGATTTTCGACTTGTCTTGCTTTTTTACTCCTTTGGCTTTTTTCCTTTGCCGCCTTCCCTTGGCTGCCATCTTGCCAGCCGGACAGCCACTCTGCGGTCTGAGGCTGGCTCAAGTACTTGGCTGTTTTGGGAAGGCAAGTACTTTAGCCGTTTGGTAGAGTGTAGCAAATTAAGTTAGAAACCGTCCGGTCGGGTGCTCAGCAGCCGGTCGGCGAGGTGAAGAGCCGACTTGGCCTATGCCAATGCTTTAATCCTTAGCCATTTTTCGTGTGGGCACCGTTTCCTGCCTTCATCTCTTGCCGGCCGGACAGTCGCTCTGCGAGCTGTGGCTTGTGGCAAAAGAGGTCTTAGGTGCCGGCACACTACTTGTCCGACCGCAGGTAGCATTGACATAGTACAAGGAGGCAAGCCCCTGGGCCGACTGGTCGAACCCGGTGCCAGGTAAAATAATGAAATAACACATTCATAGGCATATAACTTATCATATAGATAAAAAGGGTAGCCCTGAGTGCTCCTCGAGGGCCCCGATGTATTAGTGCTTAATACGAAAGGTAGCGTGGTACATACTAAATCAACTGTAAAATCTTCGGAGGAGATTTGCGTTCCACGGGCGCTCCGATTCCTTGCCCGAATCATCTCTCTTGCGTGCTCTAGGCTTCTGCGCATCGATGAGGTAGTAGGAGTCGTTGCCCGATGCTTTGCTGATGATGAAGGGGCCTTCCCAAGGGGCCGAGAGCTTTTGCTGACCGGATGTTCGCTGGATCAGTCGGAGCACAAGGTCGCCCTCTTGGAAGGATCTTGGCTTGACCTTCCGACTGTGGTAGCGGCGTATACTCTGCTGGTAGATAGCGGACCGGCTGAGTGCCAACAGCCGGCCCTCTTCCAATAGATCGACACCGTCTTCCCGTGCTTCCTTTGGCTCCGCTTCCGTGTACATGGTGACACGAGGTGAGCCAAACTCAATGTCAGTTGGGATGACGGCCTCGGCACCGTACACGAGAAAGAATGGAGTGAAGCCATTTGATTTGTTCGGAGTGGTGCGGAGGCTCCAAAGGACGACCGGCAACTCGTCGATCCAGCAGCCGGCCGACTGCTCCAGAGGCTCGACCAGTCGGGGTTGATGCCGGAGAGGATGAGGTGGTTTGCTCGCTCGACTTGGCCGTTTGACTGCGGGTGGGCAACGGACGCTAAGTCCAGTTGGATGCCCTGCGTTGCGCAGAAACGGGCCAAGGCGCCTTTGGCAAATTTTGTGCCATTGTCGGTGATGATGTTGTGTGGTATGCCGTACCGGGTGGTGATATCTGCAATGAAGGTCACAGCAGTCGGACCATTCAACTTCTTGATCGGCTTCGCTTCAATCCACTTCGTGAATTTGTCCACAGCGACTAGCAGATAAGTCATGCCGCCGCGTGTTGTCTTGAATGGTCCCACCAAGTCCAACCCCCAGACGGCAAAGGGCCAAGCCAGGGGGATGGTCTTGAGTGCAGAAGCCGGTAGATGTTGCTGGGAGCTGAACTTTTGACACCCTTTGCAATGCTTGACCAGATCCTTGGCGTCCTCCAAAGCAGTCGGCTAGAAGAAACCATGGCGAAAGGCTTTGGCGACAAGGGATCTGGAGGCCGCGTGGTGGCCGCACTCGCCTTGGTGGATATCTTTGAGGATTGCTTGGCCCTTCTCTGGTTCTACGCAGCGCTGGAAGACTCCAGTCACACTGCGTCTAACGAGCTCTCGATTTACTATCGTGTAGGCTCCTGCTCGGCGCTGCACTTGCCGGGCCGAGATCTCATCGGCCGGCAGCTCTCTATTCACCAGCAACTTGAGGATAGGCTCTGCCCATGATGGTGCTTGAATTTCTTCTATTGCCACTACGGCCACTTGTACTAGGGCGGCAGGGCAGGGAGGTGGCGGGTTGGAGTTGGCTGCCGCTTGCTGCAGCGTCGAAGTCTCCGGGCCGACTGCTGCATCCCCGGGCCGGGCTGTGAAGTCCCTGGGCCGGGTGCGACTGCTTTAGTCCCCAAGCCGCTTGGTGAAGTCCCCAGGCCGACTGCTGCAGCCCCCGGGCTGGGTAGTGAACTCCCCGGGCCCGGTGCGACTGCTGCAGTCCCCGTGCCGCCAGCCAAAGTCCCCGTGTCGGCTGCCGCAACCCCCGAGTCGGATCCGACTGCTTCGGGATGAGCTGACACGAAGATGGACTCAGATTCTGGAGAAGGCTTCATCGACGACTTGCGGAGGCACTGAAGGGAAACGCCGGCTGGTATTGCTTGACGGGTGGAGCCAATCTGTGCCAAGGCGTCTGCCTGCTCGTTGTCGTTTCGTGGCACGTGAAGGAACTCACACCCTTCAAAGTATCCGCTGGGTTGCTGGACGAGGAAGCGGTAGCTCACCATGTTTGCATCCTTGGCGTCCCAGTCGCTAGACGAGTGCTGGGCCACCAAGTATGCGTCGCCGTAGCACAGAATCTGGCGGATGCCGAGCTCTTTGGCCAGCCAGAGTCCGTGTATGAGCGCCTCATATTTGGCCACATTGTTAGAGGCGGCAAAGTGGATTTGCAATGTGTATATGAGCTTGTCGCCTTTGGGAGAGGTGAGGACAATGCCGGCTCCCAAGCCGGTGCGCATCTTTGAGCCATCGAAGTGCATCCGCTAATGAGTGGAGTCCGGAGCTGGCGGCAGGTACTGGGTCTCAGCCCAGTCGACGAGGAAGTCGGCCAGTGCTTGAGACTTGATGGCGGTGCGTGGCTGGTAGAAGATGGTGTAGGGAGCCAACTCGATGGCCCATTTGGCCACCAGGCCAGATGCATCTCTGCTGCCAATGATCTCAACAATCGGGGAAGTGCAGACAACCATGATTGGGTGCTCTTGGAAATATGGCTTCAGCTTTTTGGCGGCAAAATGCACTCCATAGCACATCTTCTGGTAGTGAGGGTAGTTCTGCTTCGAGGTTGACAATACCCCGCTCAAATAGTACACAGGCCTCTGGGCCGGCTGTGCCTTGCCATCCTCTGGGCGCTCCAGTACTATGACAGTGCTGACCACCTGGCTGGTGGCGGCGATGTAGAGGTACATGGGCTCTTTAGCAGTCGGATCCGCCAGGACAGGCGGCGTGGTCAACATCTTCTTCAACTGGAGAAAAGCTTCATCCGCCTTGTCATTCCACTCAAAATGAGTGGCCTTCTCATGAGCTGGTACAGGAGAAGAGCCTTCTCGCCCAGCCGACTAATGAAGCGGCTGATGGATGCCAAACAGCCGGTGAACTTCTGGACGTCTCTCAGTCGGGTAGGCTTCTCCATTCTCTCGATGGCCTTGATCTTCACAGGGTTTCACTCGATGTCGCGCTCTGAGACCAGGAAGCCAAGGAGCTGGCCGGCTAGTACTCCGAACACGCACTTCTCCGGGTTGAGCTTGATCTGAAACCCACGCAAATTCTCAAAGGTTTCTTTGAGATCTTCCAAGAGGGTACCGCGCTTCTCCGTCTTCACCACAATATCGTCTACGTAGACGTGGGCATTTCTGCCGAGTTGCTTGAGGAGACACTTCTGCATGCAACGCTGGAACGTGGCACCGGCATTTCTCAAGCCGAATGTCATGGTCAGGTAGCAGAAGGCTCCAAATGGTGTGATGAAGGCGGTCTTCAGGCGGTCTTCCGGGTTCAACTTGATCTGGTGGTAACCTGAGTAGGCATCCAAGAAACTCAACAGCTCGCATCCGGCTGTGAAGTCTATCACTTGGTCAATCCGTGGCAAGGCAAACGGATCCTTGGGGCCGGCTTTGTTGAGACTGGTGTAGTCAATGCACATGCGCCACTTCTTGTTCTTCTTCAACACGAGGACCGGGTTGGCGAGCCATTCTGGAAAAAATACTTCCATAATAAAGCCGGCTGCCAGGAGCCGGGCTATCTCTTCACCAACAATTATTCTCTTCTCCTCCGACAGTCGGCAGAGGGGCTGTTTGACTGGTTTGGCGTCTGCTCTAACATGTAGCTTGTGCTCGGGGAAATCCGTCTGAACACCTGGCATGTCTTTGGGAGACCATGCGAAGATGTCCCGATTCTCATGGAGGAAACCAACAAGCTCGCTCTCCTATTTGCTATCAAGGTTGGCACCTATGACAGCGTGCCTCTCCGGGTGCTCAGGGTCCAAGGGAATCTTCTTTGTTTCTTTGGCCGGCTTGAAGGAGCCCTCAGTCTCCGACTCTTTGGGCTCTGGTGACAGGTCCGGCTGCTTGCCGGCCATGGCCATGTAACGCCCACGATGCGGCTATATCTCCCACGTGTCGAGGCACGACTTAGAGGCATAACTGCATAGTGGTTTTGTCGCAAGAAGGGTCATCTTCACACAATCCCATGTAATGAACAAGAATGGGATAAAGAGTTGGCTTTCAATCGCCACTTCACACAATACATAAATATAATCCATACATCATCCAAAATACAAACATATAGACCGGCTACGGTCAAGATCCAGATGAAAATAAGACAACCCCAAATGCTAGATCCCCGATCGTCCCAACTGGGCTCCACTACTGATCATCAGGAAAAGACACATAGTAACGACCACGTTCCTCGTCGAACTCCCACTTGAGATCGACCCCATCATCTGCACTGGCATCGTCGGCACCTGCAACTGTTTTGGTAGAATCTGTGAGTCACGAGGACTCAGCAATCTCACACCCGCGAGATCAAGACTATTTAAGCTTATAGGAAAGGATGGTGTAATGAGGTGGAGCTGCAGCGGCAATAAGCATATATGGTGGCTAACATACGCAAGAGAGAGCGAGAAGAGAAGCAACGGAGCGGTCGTCATCTAGCAATGACCAAGAAGTGATCCTGAACTCCTACTTACGTCATACATAACACAGACCGTGTTCACTTCCCGGACTCCGCCGAGAAGAGACCATCATGGCTACACACGCAGTTGATGTATTTTAAATGGGTCAAGTGACAAGTTCTCTACAACCGGACATTAACAAATTCCCATCTGCCTCATAACCGCGGGCACGACTTTCGAAAGATAATACCCTGCAGGGGTGTCCCAACTTAGCCCATCATAAGCTCTCACGGTCAACGAAGGATAAACCTTCTCCCGGAAAGACCCGATCAGTCTCGGAATCCCGGTTTACAAGACATTTCGACAATGGTAAAACAAGACCAGCAAAGCCCCCGAATGTGCTGACAAATCCCGATAGGAGCTGCACATATCTCGTTCTCAGGGCACAACGGATGAGCCAGACGTCGGGTTGGCATAGACCCTGGTTGCCCAGGGGGCGCCGGACATCGCTCGGTTTGGGCCAGCACTCGAAGGAGCACTGGTCCGGGGGTGTAAAATAAAGATGACCCTCGGGCTCGCGAAAACCCGGTAGAAAAGGCTTAGGCGGCAAATGGTAAAACCAAAGTTGGGCCTTGCTGGAGGACTTTATTCATGGCGAACTGTCAAGGGGGTCCCATAAATCACCCGACCGCGTAAGGAACGCAAACTCAAGGAACATAATCCCGGTATATCAGAAACTAGGGCGGCAAGAGTGGAACAAAACACCAGGCATAAGGCCGAGCCTTCCACCCTTTACCAAATATATATAGATGCATTAATTAAATAAAAGATATTGTGATATCCCAACATATCCATGTTCCAACATGGGACAAACTTCAACTTCACCTGCAACTAGCAACGCTATAAGAAGGGCTGAGCAAAAGCGGTAACTTAGCCAAACAACGGTTTGCTAGGAAAGGATGGTTAGAGGCTGACATGGCAAAATGGGAGACATGATATAGCAAGTGATAGGTAGCGCAGCATGGCAATAGAGCGAACAACTAGCAAAGCAAAGATAGAAGTGATTTCGAGGGGTGGTCATCTTGCCTGCAAGGTTCTCAGAGTTGTCGAAAGCTTGATCCTCGTAAGCGTACTCAACAGGTTCCTCGTTCACGAACTCGTCTCCCGGCTCTACCCAAGACAAGAACACAAACAAACGGAACCACAATCAACCACGAGAAATGCACAAGCAACATGATGCAAAACATGTATGATATGCAAGATATGATATGCGATGCATATGCGCGCTCCGGGAGGAAAAAGATGAACATGGCATTAACATGGCAAACCAAGCATGCCACTGGAAAGATGAGATGATTTCGGTCGAAATCGATATAAAGATCACCGGAAACAGATGCACGGTTTGCAAATGGCAAGCAAAACAAGAATGACACGAATCTGCGATTAACAGCATGATAGCACTTAAAATGCAACAAGCAACAATGCTACAACACTCCAATATAGCAACAAAGCATATGACAGTAATATACAGGAGATGCTTGACAAAAGATGAACACTGAGCTACGGCTATTTCACAACATATCAAGCTCAAACAAGCATGGCAAAAGTGCAAAAGATAACAGGTTCACAGACTTGACATAGCTAAACAAGGCATGGCAGTGTTCTACTAAATGCATATGACAAAAGTCCCTTACTGACCATAAGCCAAAAAAGTCTAGAAGATATGATGACAAGCATGTAAACATAGCAAGTTTCGTTATCAGGTTTCAGAGCATGGCAGAAATAATAATATGTAGGCATGTTTGTAAGCTTGATGCACTCACTACAGAGCAATGCATGACAAAACAAGCATACCTACAGCAAGATGGCATGTTTATGAAGCTATCCATGGCAAGAACAAGAGCATAGCATGTATGGATCAACTACAATAAGCTTGGCAACATTGCATATCATGTTAAGAATCTGCCAGAAATATTTTATAGCAAAAGTAGAGCAAGATTGAGTCATGCGATGGCACTCCATAATTGCAAACAAGGGCAGGAATGGATCAAATACAACTATAGCTACAAAACATCCTTACTGAACATCTCCAAAATATGCATGGATCTCTCTGTAGCATCAAGTTTACATGGCAACAAAATAACAGCAGACAAAGACTTGGAGAAATCACCAAGTCCCTGAAATCAGAAACATTACGGGGCCTAGTTTGCATGCTTGTGCTAGTCACCACAAAGATCACAAAAATACATGGCATACACCCTTGGAAAGATGGCATGGCATACTTCAAAACACATGTAGATCTTATGCCCATCAAATGCACAGATTTAAAGATACAAAAATGACAAATCTCCAAGTTCTGATAAGAACCAGAGGATAACAGAAACTAGCGCTCTTCCAGCAGAGATTTGGGCATCAAGATGACCTCTAATGAACATGGTGCAATTGAACAAAATGTAGAGCATCACGAGACGATCAATTTGACATATTACACGCGCGAATCGGAGCTACATACAAGAAGTTACGCAATGATGAACAGGGCAATATGCTGTAACAGGAAAAAACTTGGAGAAAAAGAGGGGGCTCGGGGTCAACCTCCGTTGACCAGATCTGGATCGAGGGAACAGGAGCTCGGGCTCGGTTCGGGTGCTCGCCGGCGATGGCCGGAGTAGGAGGGAGAGGAGGCGGCCGGAGGGCGACGGAGGGAGGCTGGAGGAGGAGCTGGAGGGAGGAGGAGGCGGCGGCCTTGGCCTCCCGGGAGGCGGCGGCGAGCGGTGGCGGCGCGGAGGAGAGCGCGGGCCCGCGGGGGCCGGCTGCGGGCTCCCCAGGTCGCGGGCGGCGCGGTGTACGGCGGCGGGCCGGGCGACACGTGTCGGCCCCGGATTGGCTGCGGGCGCGGTGGTGATTTCGTCCAGCGGCGCTGGACGCGTCCGGCGCGGCGCGGGGGGATTTTTAGGGTTTCGGGGACTGCGAATGTTATTTCGGGATGCTCACATATTTATAGGTAGAGGGAGCTAGGAGGCTCCAAATTAGGTGCGGTTTTCGCCCACACGATCGTGATCGAACGACCTAGAGCATGGAAGAGAGTTTGCTGGGTTTTGGGCTGGTTTTTAGGGGGGTTTGCTGGACACTCAAATGGACATTGCGGATGCCTGGTTAACCGTTGGAGTACCAAACGACCTCCAAATGGAACGAAACTTGACCGGTAGTCTTCGGGTGGTATATTAAGGCCACTTGACAAGCCTCGGTCCATTCCGAGAAATTTTGACACCCGCACATGAAAGAAAACAAGAGGGGTGCACCGGAGGAAATAGGAGCGCCGGATTGCAAAACGGACAACTGGGAAAATGCTCGGATGCATGAGACGAACACGTATGCAAATGCAATGCACATGATGACATGATATGAAATGCATGACATGAACAAAATACAAAACAAAAGACAAAACCCGACCACGGAGGGAATATCATAACACATAGCCGAAAATGGCAAGAGTCGGAGTTACAAATATGGCAAGTTACATGCGGGGTGTTACAGGCCACCACCCGGTCTAGGAGCTTCTTCTGAGCCGCAATCACGAGGGACTCGGCCAGCCAGCTGCTGGCTGCAGCACAGGCGGACGACTTCTCATAGTCTCCATTGATCGTGATAATGCCCTTGGTTCTTGGCATCTTAATCTTGAGGTAGGCATAATGAGGTACCGCCATGAACTTGGCTAGAGCAGGCTGGCCTAGGAGCACATGGTAAGGACTTTCCAGGTCAACCACCTCAAACCAAATCACTTCTCGGCGGAAGTGATCCTTGTCTCCGAAGAGGACATCTATCTTGACTTTGCCAATTGGTGAGCAGGACAGGCTGGGCACAATGCCATGAAACACAGTCTGACTGGGCAACAACTGCTTCTCTTTGATCTTCAACTTCTCCATGGTGTCGCGGTAAAGAATGTTGATGCTGCTACCACCATCTATCAGAATCTGGGAGAAACGAGCAGCTCGCCTCTCTGTTGCAATTCTTTCATCCAACACGAGGGCATAGGAACCTGGAGAAGGCATCACTTCCGGGTGGTCAGCTTGGCTTCAGCTGATAGGCTTCTCAAACCAGTGCATGAACTCCGACGCTGCCGTTGCAACGGCGTTCACTTCACGATGCTGCTGATGCCGGCTGTGTTTATCACTGGCCACACTGGTGAAGACAACATAGGCACCATGTTCTTCAGGGTAATCATCTTGGACTGCACCGACTGCTGGACGGGCGGCCGGCTGCTGGGGAGGCCGAGTCGGCGGGCCAGCAAGCAGAGGGGGCAGTCCTTCTCCCTTGGCGATGCGAACGAGCCAGTGGCACTTTCGAGTTGTATGGTTGGACTGCTTCGCACCGCTGTGGAACTTGCAGAGGGCATCGAGGGTCTGCTCAAAGGAGAAAGCAGGCAACCAAACTGGCTTGCCGCCCTTCTGGCACTTGGGGAGGGGTTGTCCTTCAGGTTGCTGGTTCTCAACTGTCGCCACCTGCTGGCTGGTGGAAGCCGGTTGCGGGGCCTTGCGTTTGTTGTTGTTCGGCTGCTGGCGCCGATTGTTGTCTCCAGCCGGCGTCCGAGGAGCCAGAGGGAGCACCTTCCCAGAGGTATCCACTTGGAGCTCCAACTTCATGGAAGAGTCAGCAGTGACGTACTTGTCTGATATGATCAGCAACTCGTCGAGTATGGCTCGCTCGTCGCAGAGGAGTCGGTGCTTGAGTAAGGTGCCCTCTTGGCACCCGGCAGTGAAGTATTCTATGGCCTGCACCTCGTGCACCCCTTCGCAGGAGTTGCGCAGTTCAGCCCACCGCGTCAGGTAGTCGCGGGTGGACTCGTTGGGGCCTTGTACACACAACGAGAGCTGGCGAGGCTTGGGTGGCCGCTTGGAGGTGCTGGTGAAGTTACGGATGAAGACTTCAGTGAAATCTACCCAACTGTTGATGCTGCGGGGCTTCAGGCTGTTCAGCCATGTCTAGCTTGTGCCCTGGAGCATGAGCGGAACCTACTTTACGGCAACACGCTTGTTGTCGTTCGCTATGCTGACGGCCGTGGAGTAGTCGACCAGCCAGTCCTCCGGCTTCACAGAGCCGTTGTACTTGGGCATATCTCGTGGAAGCGTGAACCCTTTGGGAAAGGGCTCGTCGCGGATGCGGGGGCCAAAACAAGGCGGGCCCAGCGCGTCTTCCTCTTCTAGCGCCAGGGATCGATTGAGACGGTCGATCCGGTGGCGGGCATTATTTTCTCTGATTCCCTCTCGGCGGCCCAGCCGATCGCCGAGAGTTGGGTGGTCAACAGGCGACGGGGAAGCATGCCTCTCCCTCTGAGAAGGTGGAGGAGACGGACAATCGTCCCGTCGTTCCATTGCTCGAGGGCGACCGTCTTGGTCCCGCTCGATGGTGAGGCGTCTGCGGCTGCGGCTTGCAGCCGGCTCCTTGTCATGCTTGTCGCAGACGCCGCTTGTCGGCGTCTGGGAGGTCGGGCCTTGCTCTCGGTGAGGGGGCGGGTTGTCATCCCGCCGGCCGGGTTCATCGGCGCGGCAGCCGCGGCAATGAGCTTCTGAATGCGCTCTGTCATGTAGCGACGCTCGTCGCCCTCGAGGTGGTACAGCTCGCCTGCTGCCGCCTGGGGAGCTCGTATGTTTTCCATGGGCGTGGCATGGAGAGGGCGGTCTGCCCCAAATATGTTGGCAATGGTTGCGCCACACTGCCGGATCGTGCCAATGCGGCTGGGCCAGCCGGCAGCCAGCGTGCCGCCAACAGCGCGGTCGATCTCGCGCTGGTAGGCCTCTGAGAGGCGTCTCATGGTGGCCAACTTCTTGGCGCTTTCGACAAGCGAGACGTGGTGGGCTTCCAGCGTCTCGGCGTCAGCATCTTCTGCAATGGGTGCAGAGAGATCTCGCAGCGCCGCCTGGAGTGGGTCTTGGGCGTCCCCACCAGAGGCTTCATCGTGGCTGATGACGAGCACCTCCGTGACGGTGCTGCCGCTGCTGTCGGCGTGAGGGAGCGGGTCGTCGATGATCACCACATTGGTGGGGAAGGCGTCGAGTGATGTCGTGTCGGAGTCGACAAGCATCGGGTCGGTGGAGCCGATCGACTCTAGGTCGAAGGTCGGTTCATTGGCGATGTCGAGCTTGCCAAGGAGGTCGACCAGGCAGCTCTTGGAGCTAGCTGCTCCCACGTCGGGCGCGGGGTCATCGGGGAGGCGGATCTCGCCTATGAGGTCAGCGAGGCAGCTCGCCGTGCTGGCAAGCTCAGCGTCATCCAGTGTGCCATCGTCAACGCCATCAGGCATGCCGGGCTGGCTGCGCTCGCTAGGGAGGAACAAGGTTCCCATCCAGAACAGATCTTCGGACGACGGTGCACCTAGCCCCACGGTGGGCACCAAATGTCGGGGGTGTCATGCGACATATGCCAAAGGATGGCTTATCATGGAGGGAGCTAATAAGACGTCGCCGGTGCCTGGAAACGGGATAAGGCGCAAACATGCCCGCCGGCGGATCTTAACCAGGTTCGGGGCTCTCCTAGGAGATAACACCCCTAGTCCTGCTCTGCGGGGTCTCCGCATGATTACTCAAGCAACAATAGTGGCTACAAGCTTGCTCCTTGAGCTGTTTCTTTAGAGGGGGAAGAAGAGCAAGGCTAGCCCTAGTTTCCTCTCTCTATATGTGGGTGTGGATGAACTAAACTCTGAACCCTTTGCATGGGTGCCCTGGGGGGTTTATATAGGCCTACCCGCCAGGGGTACAAAGGTAATCTGGCCGGGTGTAGGACTCGGCTGTCAGTGTCTCCGTTCGCTGGCTTCTCCGCTGGCTAATGGGGCCGGCCGCCTGGTGGGCCCCGTCAGCTGTCTCGTACTTGGCCGATAGGCCGCGCCCGCCGCTCGCGGGTCTTGCAGGCTACTCAGCACTGTAGATGTGCTGGTAATGATGCATGCTTTGTCGGGGGAGGCGTGGCTACAGTACCGCCGTCTGGCGGGGTGTTCACTGTAGCCAGTCCCTGTCTCTTCTGGTTAATGACGCACAAATCCCCAGGAGGGGGAGGGCCGCCTGGTCATCAGCCGGCCTCCCTTGAGCCGACTGGCCAGGGATGGCCGCTCTCTAGCTTCTCACAGATCGGTGGGGCCCGCCGCCTGCGGGCCGTATTGACAGCCCGTCGTGGGAGTGTGGCTCCCTCTGACAGGGGTGATGTCATGGGCAGCGTGGCAACAGTGCCGCGCCGGACGGGAGATCTTCGTCTGGTACGACGCACTGTGGCCGCGCTTGGCCCTAGATTTGGGGGTGGCAAGGCGTGTTGTAGCCATGCCCTGTCTTATCGTATTTATGTGGATGCAGACTTCGAGGACGCCTAGGGCTGCCTGCTAGGAGCCGGCCTCTCTGGAGGCCGCCTGCTGGGCTTTGCCGTCTCCTGCCAGCCGGCCGCTTGGGCTAGCCGGCCGCGAGGAGGCGGCGCTTGGCTCTTTTGAATCTTGAGGGAGCAGTTGGCCCCGATGTCTTGAAGTGCCATGGGGGGGCGATGAGGCTACTCGTGGCCAATTACTCCGACAGTGGGAGAAGCTGACCGCCGTGCGTCTTCACACAAACGTCACCAGCGGTGGAGGCGCTAACCGTCGTGCGCCTCCACAAGAACGTCGCCAGCGGTGGCGGCGCGGCTAGAGGACGGCAGTTTATGAGAGCGTACTGTGGGAGTGAGAGGATCACCGTGCGGCCCATCGACAAACCGCGGCGCCGATGTATCGGCGCGGCAGGGAGGGCTGCTTTGGCGGAGCGAATAGAGTGGAGGGGGATGGGGGGAGGGGGTTTGGGGAATATTATTGGCAAGTTGGCCGAAGGGCGGTAGAATTTGGGATTTGGGGGAATTTTGGGGGGGGGGGGTCGCGCGGTGGGCGGTGGGAGTTTGGAGCATGGTCCGTTTGTCCAAGTGCAGCCCCACGTGTCAGTGAAGAGGCAAGTCGAAGCGCATTACGTTTGCGTGAGCCGTGTGCAGGACCGAACGTGTGTGGGGTGCAATGCGACCGCGATAGTGGTGCTGTGAGTGTGCCGCCTTTTTTCCTTTTAAACTAGGTGCTTCGCCCCCTAAAGAAAAAAAAAACATGGTGGTTCTCACGATCCATCGATACTACTACTAGTAATCCGTTAATCCCGACTAAAACGGCGCGGCCGGGTCTTTTCCCACGCGATATGCTGGGAGGTTGGCTTATTGGGTTTGTTAGGACGAGTAATGCTACACCTACGTAATCCCGGTTACGTAATTAACGTAATGTGAAACGTGTGAGATGTTGATTGCATATTGGGGGAGGGAGGGGCCCACTACCATGAAAATCAGGGAGGAGAGAGAGAGGCAATTTAAGTTAACCCTTTCGTAGGTTCCCATAGATGTAGAAAGATGTGAAATGTGTGAATGTGTAGTGGACGTACTATTGGAGTGCCTATGATAAATTGTGTATGTAGACTATGTGTTTATTTACTTCGCATGTTAGCTTTGTCTGGGTTCAATAAAAAGCAGAGTTGGTGATGATGGTGTGCCTGCCATCCTGCAATATAGGCCGTCCGATCTATATCTAACGGATAGGAAGGAAACTATGACAATTTACCCGCACTCCTCTCCACATTTGCAGATAAGGCCTTCCGTCGTTCATCCTTTTCTCCCACAAGATCTTGATGTTCCGTGCAACACACGAGCATCTTGCTAGTACTCCTACAATATACTATATTATTGTGAAAGTTCATATACCCCGGCTGAGATTAATGCAAACACGGCATATTTTCATTACATTTCAAACTTTTATAGGACAGAAAAATAAAAGAAACCCGACCCTAAACCTATTCTACGGCGGCGACCGACGTCATCCATCTGCGATCTCCATGTACGATGGTGGGGTTCAAGACCTGTGAAGTGAAGGTGCGGTCTCCGGCGAGGAAGAGTAGAACACAGGAGATGGACCGGTGATGGTGCTCCCGTCGTCGGCCGCCAGCATGGCCACCGCTTGTGCGGTCGCGTCCGCGTCCGGCTACGCCGCTATTGTGTCACGAGCGGCGACTTGAGCGAGGGCGGCGACGTCGAGCTTCATCCCCGAAGACAAGATCTCCCGCAGAGCGTTCGCGCTCACGGTCATGGCGAATGTGGTGCCAGTTAGCAGGACGATGTGCCATGGTGTGGAGGTTAGCTGGGAGTTGCGCTTTAAGTAGCGCATTCCGGTGAGGCCAAGCGTCCGGGTTCGTCATTAAGTCACCGGAGTTGGTTCCTCGGGCACCGAGCCTCTTAAGGACGGCATACGGACGGACGGCATGAATGTGGGAAGTTGGCGCCGGCTGGGAACACACTGCGCGACGGCGCGAGGGACGAGGGTTTTTGGTGTGCCAGGGTAGTCAGCTGCGGTCGTGGCAACGTTGGAGATGCCCTTTGCTCACATGAGACCCCACATGTCGTTGAAAAAGAAAGATGACCTGGCATGGTCTCAGGTCCTGGGGATGCAGTTGGCCACGCTACACCACTCCATGGACGCGTCGCGGCGCGCGCACACTTCGGCATCCCGTGCATTCTCGACGAGCCGGGTGTTGATCTGCTGGTCGTGCCACAACGCTAACGCCACCCTCGGCACACTGAAACCGACCGTGTAAAGCAACGATGAGCGTGTCGCTCCCGCATGCCTCATTTGAACATTCCGTCGAGTATCATTCGCATGTGGTCCTAGACCATGCTTGTATTTCCAATGTTGTAATTTGTCCGACTTGCATACAAACAAACGGTTCGTTTAAAGTTTCACTTTGCCTCCACTACGTGTCGCTTCCCATCTTTGTTTTGACATCCCATTCGGTTCATGCCCCGACACATCTTGACGAGATCGATTGATGTTGAGAGATCAATTGCATGTCATGCGAGGAGATAAAGGTTTGGTTTGTTTCTATGATAGAAATGACCGGCGGGGGGGGGGGGGGGGTCTGTGGGGATCAGAGGGAGTATATTGTACTTTCATAAGCGAAACGAACGTGTTGTACCCACCCTAGTCCTCTTTCAATATATCTCCGGACCCCGAGATGAAATCGAGAGAGAACGAGTGGGTGCATGTGTGATACCTAAGGCGGATTCAAAATTTTGAACCGGTGATCATAGCATCCACAAATCATATATAAAGGGTATTCAATGTTCGTTTCGCTCTTGAACGTACAATATACTCCCTCCGATCCTTTCTAGTTTACATATAAGTTTCATGTGTAGTCAAAATATCTCCACTTTGATCAAACTTACAGAAAAAAGTATCAACATTCAAGAACGCCCAATCAATATTGTTACATTCGTATGTACTCATAGATTTGTATTCAAACAGACATGGTTTCCAATTTGTTTTCAACCACACGAATGTGTTTGTTCTCGTGTATGCTCTTCCTACTAGGATTTAGCCACGTATAGCCAGTCCAATAGTAACTTTTTTTAAGCTCCCTGTCCAATAGTACTAGTGGAGTACTGACAACATCTGTAGTAGAGTATGCAGTGCTCATAGTACTCCCTCTTCCATTTATATAGGGCCTATGTGGAGGACAGAGATGTGAAAAAGTAAGGGGAGTGAGCTCTCATGCACGAACCTAGCTATATACACATTCCTAGTTAAATACAATAAATATGAAGAAAGAGATAGAGAGGAGATGGAAAAAAGTAATAATACAATAGCCAATCTTTTTTGCGGGAAATAGCCAACCTTATAGCCCACACTACTGTATGAGTGCATATAGATGATGGCTATAGATGACATGGCAGTTCCTTATAGCCATCGGTTGGCTATATTATTAACCATGCTCTAATGCGTGTTTCAAAACCTCCTTTGACTATTGACAAGATTAATAGTACATAAGATGTATAATGTGAAAATTATATCATTGGAAGCTCCTTTCACATACGAATTTGACCGTATGCTTTGTGTAAGTTGCATGTCATATATTATTACTCTAACATTTGGTCAAAGTTAGCCTCGAAAAACGCATTAGGTCGTGTAGATGGAAGGAGGGAGTAGTAGTGGAAGTGGATCCTCTACGTAGGTATCCCTGCCTTACCCTCCCTTTCGGTCACTTACTGGCGGAGCCCATGCTTGCTAGGCCCCGCATGTCAGTTACTCAATGGGTTCGGCCACGTCAGGGGATCCTCATCCGTAGTATACTCCCTTTGTTTTTATTTACTCCGCATAAAACGGAGGGAGTGGTAGTATAAATGACGCGGGCGGGGAGGGGGAGGGACGTCGGTTTGCTCTCAACTGCGGTCCCACAAGCGAGCGAAAACGCAAGACGAAGCGTGTTCCATTCGGTGAGCGATGTGGAGGGTCCAGCGTGCCGGGGTGCAACGCGAACGCGACAAGAGCGATGTACAGTCAAAACCGATTGACCGGTCATCACCCGAACCACTATTCACACCAGAACCTTCACTGCTCGGCCTACGCCAGCCACTGCCCCAAAACCACACCTCCTCTCCAGCCCATTCCCCCACCTTTCAATCCCCTAGCCCGCATCATGTGTCCCCTAGTCCGCCGGAAAGCCATGGTGCGCTGCAAGATCACGTACTACAAGATGCTGACGCCGGAGCGCCGCGCAGAAATCGCGGCGGCGGTCGGCGCCACAGACCTCCGTTCCCAAGCTCGCTTTGCGGCGGGCCAATCCCCGAGTTCTCTGGAGCCAAGCTACGAGGAGGAGGAAGCCGACCCAATGTTCATGGCGGAGGTCGTGGCGCAGAAGGCCCCCGATGGGTATGAGACGATGGACGTCGACTTTGTGTCGGCGTCCGGGTCCCCCATGGTGCAGGCGGACCACCGGTTCAACCTGGCGATACTAAAGGAGGACCGGGAGGCAGAGGCTCAACTCAACATGGAGCGCGCGCATGCCACTGCCATCGAGGCTCTCCTGCAGGCGGAACCGGATGTCGTGGATGTGAACCGGGCGGCGGAGGCTCAACTTGAGGCGCAGCGCGCGAATGCCGCTGCCATCGAGACCCTCCTGCAGGCGGAACCGGACATCCTCGACTGGACCCGGGCAGCGGAGACTCAACTCGACGCGAAGCGCGTGGATGCCGCTGCAATCAAGGCCCTCCTGCAGGCGGAACCGGACGTCCTGGACTTGAATCGGGCGACGGAGGCTCAACTCAACGCGGAGCGCGCGAATGCTGCTGCCATCGAGGCCCTCCTGCAGGCGGAACCTGACGTCCTTGACTTGAACCGGGTGGTGCTCTCGCCATTGCAGAGCACCCGCACGCTCCGTGTGAACGAGTAGCTGGAGGCCGAGGACAACCACAGTGCGGAGACACACGTCGGCAACTATGGCTTGTTCACGCCGGCAGCTAAAGATGATGAGGCCGTCTCGTTTCGCGAGCAGTGATAGTTTTTCTTTATGTTGTTGTTTTTAGGGATCTTTGACTGTGTAAAAATATATATTGTTATGCAAGTCGCCTGACTTTCATCATTTGGGTCAGTCTACCATTTCAGGCGGTTGGATGAATATCCTATGTATCCTAACCCTTCTTCCTCACCTCTTCTTCTTCCCCAACAGACCATCACACGGGCCGTACAGATCCTCCCCAACATGCGGTTGGATAAACATACTATATGAACGAAAATTATGTGTCAGCGGTAGGATGGCTGAGTTTCTTTTGTTCACATGCGGTAGCACGTGTCAGTGAGGGTGCGTTCCCTTGGTTGGGTTTGCGGTGTGCAGGAGCGACTGTGTGAGGGTACGGTGCGACCGCAGCGTGCAGGAGCTACCTTGTGAGGGTACGGTCCGACCGCGACAACCGTGCGCAAGTGTACCTCCTTTTCATTTTGAAAACTTTAGGCAAGCTTGGCAAAAATGTGTGGCGAAGTATGGAAATGCAAGGCCTAGACCCAAACAGGATAAGTACATATGTACTTGGAGTACTAGTGTTAATAAAGAAAGGCGGGGTTTTCCTTCGCGGGATTAATTGATACAAATCCTCATTTGACGTGTCAATTAATGCGTATTTTTTTCTCCAAAGCCCAAAGAGCTAACCATCTCACTCCTCATCGCTTGATTAATGCAGCGCCATGCAAACCAACCTTCTCACTTCCGCATGCATGCAAGGGTATATTAATGTCCTTGGTTGCTAGTACGAGGCAAACCCCATCAATTTTGCCTCGATTAGTGTTAGTGGCCTTTTGCAAATTGTAATTTTGATATACTGGCCTTGTGTACAAAAACAATGGAGGTAGTAATTATTTGACTTCCTTCCCCATTCCGGTGACGTCGACGATATCTCGAACATTGTGGTTTGGTGAAGTGCGTTTGACGGAAAACACCATTGAGGGAGACCACGGTAAGTCATTCGCAAGTGCCGCCTGCAAGCCCAGACAACTACCTTATTTGCATCCAGGAAGTCCGTTGAATCAAAGGACCTGTAAATGTACTAGTACTACTAGTACACAATAGCGTCGTCCGTCCAGCTTAGTGCGGTGAGGTGGTTTCTCGAAGAAGATGATGGAGAAGCGAAGTCAGCAAAGAGTGAAATGATGGTTGCTTCGTCCGTGCTTTGTGATTTGACACCTCAATGCTTTTTGATTTGTGATAGAAGGGATAGGGGAGTAGACTCTATGCTCTATACTGTACATGCGTCCAAGCACGGGAGCAAGAGGAGAGACGTTGCATTTTTCTATTCCTTCAATCAATCAATCAGGGAGCTTCGGTTCCATCTTTTTGGCTTTGGCAGCACCGTCCACAATGGTTCCCATCGATGCCAAAAGCTATTTTCACATTTGGCTACACATTGTGGAGGCCCTTAAACGTACCACTTGGTTTTGCTCCTGTGTGCTATCTATACAAATCTCAATTATATTGATCTAAAAAATTATAGAATCAAGATTAGTAAAAGGAGGTGATTTTGCCGCACAGATGGCGGGGGAGGTTTCTTATTTTTAGAGGACGTTGGCCTGGCGGTTTGCTAACATGCAGTACCATGTGTCAGTGCTTTACCAAGCCGATCCGCGTCCCACATGAGGCAGAACAACGGCAGAAGCAACACGTGGTTAACTTGAAGAAGATGAGGGAGAAGCGGATTCGGCAACGAGTGAAATGATGGTTGCTTCGTCCCTCCAACTTCTTTTTTTAGCATTATTACTTCGTCCCTCCAACTTAACTGCAGGAAAGGTGCAGCTTTGTGTTTGACATGTTGGAGATCGTTGCAGAAATTAAAAAATTTCTACGCATCACCAAGAACAATCTATGGAGTCTTCTAGCAACGAGAGGGAAAAGAGTGCATCTACATACCCTTGTAGATCGCGAGCGTAAGCGTTCAAGTGAACGGGGTTGATGGAGTCGTACTCGTCGTGATCCAAATCACCGATGACCGAGCGCCGAACGGACGGCACCTCCGCGTTCAACACACGTACGGTTGGGGAAGACGTCTCCTCCTTCTTGATCCAGCAAGGGGGAGGGAGAGGTTAATGGAGATCCAGCAGCACAACGGCGTGGTGGTGGAAGCAGTGGGGATCTCGGCAGGGCTTCGCCAAGCTCAGCGAGAAGGAGAGGTATCACGGGAGGGAGAGGGAGGCGGCAGGGGCTTGGGTGCGGCTGCGTTCCATGATGATCTCATCGGATGAACCACGATGTCGAGGATTCAATCAATCCCGTATACAATTCCCTTTGTCAATCGGTACGTTACTTGCCCGAGATTCGATCGTCGGTATCCCAATACCTTGTTCAATCTCGTTACCGGCAAGTCACTTTACTCGTACCGTAATGCATGATCCCGTGACCAAACACTTGGTCACATTGAGCTCATTATGATGATGCATTACCGAGTGGGCCCAGAGATACCTCTCCGTCATACGGAGTGACAAATCCCAGTCTCGATTCGTGCCAACCCAACAGACACTTTCGGAGATACCCGTAGTGTACCTTTATAGCCACCCAGTTACGTTGTGACGTTTGGCACACCCAAAGCACTCCTATGGTATCCGGGAGTTGCACAATCTCATGGTCTAAGGAAATGGTACTTGACATTTGGAAAAGCTCTAGCAAACGAACTACACGATCTTGTGCTATGCTTAGGATTGGGTCTGGTCCATCACATCATTCTCCTAATGATGTGATCCCGTTATCAATGACATCCAATGTCCATAGTCAGGAAACCATGACTATCTGTTGATCAACGAGCTAGTCAACTAGAGGCTCACTAGGGACATGTTGTGGTCTATGTATTCACACATGTATTACGATTTCCGGATAACACAATTATAGCATGAACAATAGACAATTATCATGAACAAGGAACTATAATAATAACCATTTTATTATTGCCTCTAGGGCATATTTCAAACAGTCTCCCACTTGCACTAGAGTCAATAATCTTGTTACATTGTGATGAATCGAACACCCATAGAGTTCTGGTGTTGATCATGTTTTGCTCTAGGGATAGGTTTAGTCAACGGATCTGCTACATTCAGGTCCGTATGTACTTTACAAATATCTATGTCTCCATTTTGAACATTTTCACGGATGGAGTTGAAGCGACGCTTGATATGCCTGGTCTTCCTGTGAAACCTGGGCTCCTTGCCAAGGGCAATAGCTCCAGTGTTGTCACAGAAGAGAGTCATCGGGCCCGACGCATTGGGAATAACTCCTAGGTCGGTAATGAACTCCTTCACCCAGATTGCTTCTTGTGCTGCCTCTGAGGCCGCCATGTATTCCGCTTCACATGTAGATCCCGCCACAACACTTTGCTTGCAACTGCACCAGCTTACTGCCCCACCATTCAAAATATACACGTATCCGGTTTGTGACTTAGAGTCATCCAGATCTGTGTCAAAGCTAGCATCGACGTAACCCTTTACGACGTGCTCTTCGTCACCTCCATAAACGAGAAACATATCCTTAGTCCTCTTCAGGTACTTCAGGATATTCTTGACCGATGTCCATTGTTCCATGCCGGGATTACTTTGGTACCTTCCTACCAAACTTACGGCAAGGTTTACATCAGGTCTGGTACACAGCATGGAATACATAATAGACCCTATGGCCGAGGCATAGGGGACGACACTCATCTTTTCTCTATCTTCTGCCGTGGTCGGGCATTGAGTCGTGCTCAATTGCACACCTTGCAATACAGGCAAGAACCCCTTCTTGGACTGATCCATATTGAACTTCTTCAATATCTTGTCAAGGTACGTACTTTGTGAAAGACCAATGAGGCGTCTTGATCTATCTCTATAGATCTTGATGCCTGATATATAAGCAGCTTCTCCAAGGTCCTTCATTGAAAAACACTTGTTCAAGTAGGCCTTTATGCTTCCCAAGAATTCTATATCATTTCCCATCAACAGTATGTCATCCACATATAATATGAGAAATGCTACAGAGCTCCCACTCACTTTCTTGTAAACACAGGCTTCTCCATAAGTCTGTGTAAACCCAAACGCTTTGATCATCTCATCAAATCGAATGTTCCAACTCTGAGATGTTTGCACCAGCCCATAGATCACTACTGGAATCAGCTAATTTGCCATCTGCCAGCTCTTTGCCGTCTGCTAGCTGACGGCAAAGAAGCTCTTTGCCATCAGCTACCAAAAAGCGGACGGCAAAGAAATGGCAGACGGCAAAGAAGCTCTTTGCCATCAGCCAGCTCTTTGCCGTCCGCTGGCGGACGGCAAAGAGGGAGGTGGCCCCCACCCCCCGCCCGTTTGAAAAAAACTTAACGCCCCACCTCTTTGCCGTCCGCCAG